>NW_016852735.1:0-1591 GCF_001698545.2 Rhinopithecus bieti | reverse complement strand
ACAATATGTAATATATAATATTATATGTAATATATAAAATATATGATTGATATATATATATATCCTACTGATTCTGTTTATTTGGAGAACCCTAATTAATATAAGTGTTCCCATATATCCCTCATCCAGTTTCATTTTCTCATAGTGTTACCATTACTATGATTCATCTGTAAAACTAAAAAAAAAAACTGAGCTACATTGTTACTAACTAATCTACAGACTTTATTCGAATTTTGAATTTCACTAGTTTTCCCTTTAAGTTCTTTCTGTCTTCCAGGATCCTATAAAGGATACCACATTGCATTAATTTCATTGTTGCTATGGTTTGAATGATGGTGTCCCCTCAAAACTTCATGTTAAAGCTTAATTCCCAATGCAACATTAATAGAGGTGTGGCCTTTGGTGGTGATTAAGTCATAAGAGCTCTGCCCTAATGTATGAGATTAGCACCCTTTAAAAGGTCTCAAGGGTGAAATGAGTGTCCTTTGCCTTTCCACTCTTTCTGCCACATGAGAATGCAGGAGCAAGGAACCATCATGGAAGCACAGAATCACTGTCAACAGTTATTCTGAGATGCCTTAATCTCAGATTTCCCAGCCTCTGGAACTGTGAGAAATACATTTCTATGGTTTATAAATTACCCAGTTTCAGGTATTTTGTTACAACAGTACAAATAGACTAAGACAATTGCCATATCTCCTTAATATCCTCTGGCCTGTGATACTTTGTTAGTCTTTTCTTGTTTTTCCTGACATTGACTGTTTTGAAGAGAACTGGTCACCGATTTGAAGAATATATCTTAATTTGGGCTTTCTGATGCTTTTCTCATAATTAGACTAGAATTATGAATTTGAGAGAAGAATACTACAAAGGTTCAGTGCCCTTCTCATGGCATCATATCAAGATGTGCATATTCCTATGACATCAATAATTACATTAACTTTGATCACTTTTTTAAGGTAGTATTTTTCAGGTTTCTGAATTATAAGGTTAGCATTTCTCACTTTCCATAATCGATTCTTATGAAGTGAATTACTATGTCTAGTTCACACAGAGTGATGAGAAAAGGTAAGTTCCACCACCTGAAAGAAAATGTATTTACAAATATTTTGGGGGGTCTTTATAAATGACATGGTTAAGATAGGCTCATCCCTCAGTAGAAGAGATTTCATCAAAAGACTGAATATGTGATGCTGACACGTGAAGAATCTAAATAAAAATCTGTCTATTCATGTTTGCATATATTTCAGGTCATGTTCATGGTGACACATCTGAGGTTTATGCATAGTAAACCATTAAAGGTTTCTTTTTCTTCATTAGGAGCTGTTTAATGTTCCTCAGACTCTTCAAAGATAAGAAAGAGAAATGTACACTAAAATTTAACTCCTGTTTTTTGGCAGTTAATTTCAAGGGTGAGATCGGTCCCTTTCATCTCAATATTTATTTGAAGTATGGATCTCCCATCCTTGACAATGGAAACTAGTAAGAAATCTCACAAATGCCTAACACGTTATGAAAGTTATTAAAAGCCTTAAGTGTTAAAGTCTAGCTATTTGAAAACATTATGTTGTTTTTAAAAGAAACATTCTTC
>NW_016852734.1:0-956 GCF_001698545.2 Rhinopithecus bieti | reverse complement strand
AAGGAAGAAATAGCACCCCAGAGAGAGCTGAGCCCCTAAAAGTAAACTCTAACCAGAATGATACTGAAATATAGTAAGAAAAAAGAGGAATTACCCTTCTCCAATGGGTATACCAATTCTATTTCAGGGTTTTGTAACCTTGGCATGATTGATATTTTGGTTTAGACTAAGCTTGTCCCACTTTATTATTTATTATAGTGGGACTAAGCTTGTCCCACTTTATTTTGTTGTTGTTCTGTTCTGCTTTGTTTTAGGCTTTTAGCAGCCTGAAGCCATGGATTTTAGTTTCTGTCTCTAGTGATGAGCGGAAAAGAGAGATGAGGAAGGGGCTTTACTGGCCCAGCCAGAAACAGAAACTAAAAACTCATGACTATATTCTCTCCCTTAGACACCCCTGGACTCTACCCTCTAGACCATTCTCTGCTGTGGGGGCTCAGAAGTGCCCACAGGCTGGAGTACGTGGTAGGAGATTGAGCAGTATCCCTCACCTCATACCTGTAGGTGTCAGTTCCAACTCCTCAACTGTAACGACCGGACATGTCTTCAGACACTGCCAAATGTCCCCCAGTGGGTAGAATTATCACTTTTGAGGGCCACTGCTCTGCATAAAAGCCACGAAACTTGGAAATTATCTAAAATATGTCGTTTGCAATATCCATTGCCCTAACTCCATAATAATATACACTAAAAAGGTTAGATCAATATGACGCCCAAGTCAAAGAATATGAGTCCTCCATGACATTCAAACAAAGATTAAGCTCCAGAAAAATATCTCTTCTGATGACTCTCATAGCTTAGCCCTCCTTAGAAGTGAAAAAAAGCTCAAATTTTGTCATGTCTTCCAGCACTGATAAAGCTCAAACCCTGAAAGTGAATTTTCTACTTCTTAAAGGGCGCTATTTCCTAACTCCTAAAGTTCTCCAGGAGAATGGCCTCAGTACCACAAATCTATGAAA
>NW_016852733.1:0-898 GCF_001698545.2 Rhinopithecus bieti | reverse complement strand
TTTCTAAATATACAATCATGTCATCTGCAAACAGGGACAATTTGATTTCCTCCTTCCCTAATCGAATACCTACCCTTTATTTCTTTCTCCTGTCTGATTGCCCTGGCCAGAACTTCCAACACTATGTTGAATAGGAGTGGTGAGAGAGGTCATCCCTATCTTGTGCCAGTTTTCAAAGGGAATGCTTCCAGTTTTTGCCCATTCATTACGACGTTGGCTGTGGGTTTGTCATAAATAGCTCTTATTATTTTGAGATACGATCCATCAATACCGAATTTATTGAGAGTTTTTAGCATGAAGGGCTGCTGAATTTTGTCAAAGGCCTTTTCTCCATCCATTGCAATAATCATGTGGTTTTTGTCTTTGGTTCTGTTTATATGATGGATTACATTTATTGATTTGTGTATGTTGAACCAGCCTTGCATCCTAGGCATGAAGCCAACTTGATCATGGTGGATAAGCTTTTTGATGTGCTGTTGGATTCAGTTTGCCAGTATTTTTTAAAGGATTTTTGCATCAATGTTCATCAGGGATATTGGTTTAAAATTCTCTTTTTTTGTTGTGTCTCTTTCAGCCTTTTGTATCAGGATGATGTTGGCCTCATAAAATGAGTTAGGGAGGATTCCCTCTTTTCTATTGATTGGAATAGTTTCAGAAGGAATGGTACCAGCTCCTCTTTGTACCTCTGGTAGAATTCAGCTGTGAATCTGTCTGGTCCTGAACTTTTTTGGTTGGTAGGCTATTAGTTATTGCCTCAATATCAGAGCCTGTTATTGGTCTATTCAGCGATTCAACTTCCTTCTGGTTTAGTCTCGGGAGTGTATATGTGCCCAGGAATTTACCTATTTCTTCTAAATTTTCTATTTGCGTAGAGGTCTTTATAGTATTCTCTGATGAT
>NW_016852732.1:0-519 GCF_001698545.2 Rhinopithecus bieti | reverse complement strand
AGTATAGGGACGGCTATGGGGAAAAAGGAAATATCCTCAGACAAATACTGGAAAGAAGATTTCTGACAAACTGCTTGGTGTTAGATATATTGATTCAGCTCACATAGTTAAAACTTTTCTTATATTAGGCAGTTTGGAAACTCCGTCATGCACGGATCCGCGAAGGGCCATTCGGGAGCACATTCAGGCATACGGTCAATGAGGACATTTCTTCAGATAAAACCTGGATAGAAGCTTTCTGAGAAACTACTTCGTGATGTATGCATTCCACTCAGGAAGTTATACCTCTTTTCTCACAAGACAGTGTTTGAATACTGTTCCTGTGAAACCCAAAAAGCGATATTTCAGATCGCATTGAAGACTATGGCGAATAGTGAAATATACTGAAATAAAATCGAGGAAGAAGTGTTCCAAAAATCTGCTCTCTGATATGTGCATTCACTTCACAGAGTTAATCCTTACTCTATGTTGCCCATTTTCTTAACTCTGTCTTTGAAGAATCTGTGAAGGGATATTTAT
>NW_016852731.1:0-963 GCF_001698545.2 Rhinopithecus bieti | reverse complement strand
ACCTTCTTCCTGATTTAGTCTTGGGAGAGTGTAAGTGTCCAGGAATTAACCATTTATTCTAGGTTTTCTAGGTTATTTGCATAGAAGTGATTGTAGTATTCTCTGATGGTAGTTTGTATTTCTGTGGAGTTGGTGGTGATATCACCTTTATCATTTTTTGTTGCATCTATTTGATTCTTCTCACTTTTCTTCTTTATTAGTCATGCTAGGGGTCTGTCAATTTTGTTGATCTTTTTAAAAAAACAACTACTGGATTCTTTGATTTTTTGGAGGTTTTCTTGTGTTTCTATCTCCTTCAGTTCTTCTCTGAACTTCGTTATTACTTGCTTTCTGCTGGCTTTTGAATGTGTTTGCTCTTGCTTCTCTAGTTCTTTTAATTTTGATTTTACGGTGTTAAATTTAGATCTTTCCTGCTTTCTATTATGGGCATTTAATGCTATAAATTTCCCTCTACACACTGCTTTAAATGTGTCCTAGATATTCTGGTATGTTGTGTCTTTGTTCTCATTGGCATCAAGGAACATGTTTATGTCTGCCTTCATTGTATTATGTACCCAGTAGTCATTCAGGCATATGTTGTTCTGTTTCCATGTAGTTGAGCGGTTTTGATTGAGTTTCTTAATCCTGAGTTCTAGTTTGATTGCATTGTGTTCTGAGAGACAGTTTGTTATAATTTCTGTTCTTTTACATTTTCTGAGGAATGCTTTCCTTCCAAAGATGTGGTCAATTTTGGAAAAAGTGCGATGTGGTGCTGAGAAGGATGCATATTCTGTTGATTTGGGGTGGAGAGCTCTGTAGATGTCTATTAGGTCTGCTTGGTGCAGAGCTGATGATACCTAGGCAAAAACGGTCTGGAGTAGACCTCCAGTAAACTCCAACAGATCTGCAACTGAGGGTCCTGACTGTTAGAAAGAAAACTAACAAACAGAAAGGACACCCACACCAAAACTCCATTAGTACATC
>NW_016852730.1:0-963 GCF_001698545.2 Rhinopithecus bieti | reverse complement strand
TGTGAAACTCTCTGAGGAGAATAACACATTATAAAGCGGTTTCTGAGAAAGCTTCTTTCTAGTTTTTATATGAGGATATTTCCTTTGTCGCCATAAGTTTCAATGCGCTCAGAAATATCTCATTGCCGACTCCAGAAGAGAGTGTTAGCAAACTGCTCAATGAAAACATTAGTGTGACTCTGTGAGATGAATTCACACATCACAGAGCAGTTTCTCAGGAACTTCTTTTTTTTATCTGAGGATATTTCCTTTGTTACCATAGGCTTCAATGCATTCCAAAATATCCTATTGCAGATCCCCTGAAAACATTGTTAGAAAACCACGCAATGTAAAGTACTGTGTACATCTGTGAGATGAATTCACACATCAGAAAGCAGCTTCTGATAAAGCTTCTTTCTAGATTTTATCTGAGGATATTTCCTTTTTCACTATAGACGTCAATGCATTCCCAAATATCTCATTGCAGATTCCACGAAAGCAGTGCTACAAATCTGCTCCATGAAAAGAATCGTGTAACTCTGTGACATGAATTAACACATCACAAAGCAGTTTCGAAGAATGCTTCTTTCTAGTTTTTATGTGAGGATATTTCCTTTTCCACCATTGGCTTCCATGCACTTCCAAATATCCCTTCTCAGGCACCACAAAAACATTGATGCCAAAGTGCTCCCTCAACACAAATGTTTAGCTCTATCAGCTGAATGCAAACATCACAAAGGCATTTCTCTGAAACCTTCTGTCCAGTTTTTACCTGAATAATTTTCTTTTTTCACCTTAGACCTCTAAACACTGCCAAATACCCCTCTGTCGATTCCACAAAAACTGTACTAACAAACTGCACCAAGAAAAGAATGCTGTAACTCTGTGAAATAAACTGACCCATCACAAAGGAGTTTCTCAGGAAGCTTCTTTCTAGTTTTTACCTGAGGATATTTCCTTTTCCACCATAGGCTTCAATGCACT
>NW_016852729.1:0-956 GCF_001698545.2 Rhinopithecus bieti | reverse complement strand
TTTTCTGAGAAAGTTCTTTGTGATGTGTGAATTCATCTCACAGATGTACACTTTTCCATTCATGGAACCGTTTGCTAACACGGTTTTGTGGAGCCTGCAAAGGGATACTTGGTAGTGTGTTGAGGCCTCTGGTGAAAAACTGAATATCCTCAGGTAAAAACTAGAAATCAGCTTTCTGAGAAATTCCTTTGTGATGTGTGAATTCATCTCACAGCATTACACTGTTGTTTTCATTGAGTAGTTGGCTAACACTGTTTTCATGGAATCTGCTAAGGGTTATTTGGGAGTACATTGAGGCCTATAGTGAAAAGAGAAATACCCACAGATAAAAGTCAGACAGAAGCATTATGAAAAACTGCTTTCTGATTTGTGAATTCGTCTCACAGAGTTACACTATTCTTTTCATTGAGAAGTTGGCTAACACTGTTTTCGAGGAATCTGCAAAGGGTTTTTTGGAAGTGCATTGAGGTCTTTGGTGAAAAGGGAAATACCCTCAGATAAAAGTCAGAAAGAAACTTTATGAGATACTGCTTTGTGATTTGTGAATTCATCTCACAGAGCTACACTGTTCTATTCTTTTATTTTTTAAGAAAACTTTACCTTGAAGTTTATTTTCTTATTATTACTACTACTACTATTATTATTATTATTATTATTATGCTTTAAGTTCTAGGGTACATGTGCATAACGTGCAGGTTTGTTACATATGTATGCTTCTGCCATGTTGGTGTGCTGCACCCATCAACTCATCAGCACCCATCAACTCGTCATTCACATCGGGTATAATTCCCAATGGAATCTCTCCCCCCTCCCCCCTTCTCATGATAGGACCCGGAGTGTGATGTTCCCTTTCCCGAGTTCAAGTGGTCTCAATGTTCATTTCCCACCTATGAGTGAGAACATGCCGTCTTTGGTCTTTTGTTCTTGCGATAGTTTGCTGAGAATGATGGTTTCCA
>NW_016852728.1:0-963 GCF_001698545.2 Rhinopithecus bieti | reverse complement strand
GCGCCCTGCCTTTTTTTTTTTTTAGACGGAGTCTCACTCTGTCGCCCAGGCTGGAGTGCAGTAGTGCCATCTCGGCTCACTGCAAGCTCCGCCTCCCAGGTTCAAGCGATTCTCCTGCCTCAGCCTCCTGAGTAGCCGGGATTACAGGCGCGTGCGACCACGACCGGCTAATTTTGTAATTTTAGTAGAGACGGGGTTTCACCATGTTGGTCAGGCTGGTCTCGAACTCCTGACCTCGTGATTCGCCCGCCTGGGCCTCCCAAAGTGCTGGGATTACAGGAGTGAGCCACAGCGCCCGGTGGAAACACGGATTACTTCAATTTTCTTCCTTCTGCTTTTCTGTATTTGTTAAATTTCAAATAAAACAAACCTGATCCAAACCTCCTCTAAGAAGAGGGTATCGTTTCCTCTAAGGTCGATCTACCGCCTACCAAAGTCCCTAAGGCAGAAGAAGCTGCTCAATGACAGCTTCTCTTCCTTTTCTTTGGAACTCAAGAGCATCCACGAAGGGGAAGAAATGCTAATTCTGAAAGGAGTCAGGTCCTCCCTTCTGAAAAACGAAGATGACAGCTAGTCCTGGGGGAAGAGGAAATCCCCACAGGGCTCGCGCCCACCTCCGGACCTTCCTCCAGCCCCAGCTCCAGCCACGCGGAATACACAAGCCCAAGCCCCGCGCCGCGTCACGCCCAGCCAGTCTGCTGCGCGTGCGCCCTCCCGCCTCGCCCCGGGGAGACTCACGGGCCCGCACGGCCGCGGCGGCCCGCTCGGCCACTCGTTCTCAAGGCTCCATGAACGCGCAAGCAAAGACGTCCTTCGAGGGAACCTTTTCTCCTCCTGGCGGACAAGAGTGGAACAACAGGGCTTGAGGAGAAGATTTGCCGGGTTGGGAGTGACATCTTTTGAAACTTGACCTTGGCCGGGCGCGGTGGCTCAAGCCTGTAATCCCAGCACTTTGGGAGGCCG
>NW_016852727.1:0-958 GCF_001698545.2 Rhinopithecus bieti | reverse complement strand
TTAAATCAATATCAATGTCTTACTTATTAAAGATTATACAAGCAAAGATCATTTTGTCTTGGGCTGGGTTTATAGTTTTGTAACCCCTATATCAGATTTTGACATCTTATAGTATTTGGCAGGGATAAGTATGAAATTGCTTGATTAATAAATGCAAACAAAAATGTATGTTGACAATTCTTAAGACATTTCTAATATTACTTTACCAATAATTGAAAAGCTAGTTTATTTATTAAAGATTTTAC
Source organism: Rhinopithecus bieti (assembly GCF_001698545.2). NCBI lineage: Eukaryota > Metazoa > Chordata > Mammalia > Primates > Cercopithecidae > Rhinopithecus > Rhinopithecus bieti. The sequence continues at coordinate 713 of NW_016852727.1, read as the reverse complement.
TGAAGTTATGTAAACTTGAAAAAGCATTTGACTAGTCTTTTCTTTTTTCCTGATAAAGTATTCGATTCAAGTACTTTTATTTTTCTGTAAGCCAATTAATTAGAGTTGTTTTATATCTTTTCAGTAATGAAACATATGCATAGATATATTAGGCATGCCAATAGAAGTACATCTTATAGACTAATGAAAACCTTTTTTTTCCCCTATGTTAGACATTCAGATTCTTGATAACCTATTTCACAACCCTAGGCAGTTTTCAGCTAAGTAGACTTAAATTTGCATATTAAAGGAGACAACTCATGTGAAAATCAAATAGCAAAATTTATATCATAACATATGGAGAGAAAAAGTCTGGTGTGCTAGAGGGAGATTAAAGACGGATGCCAAATCAAACATAAAATTATAAAAATATTTCATAGTTTTGTATAAGGAGACCAATTTTATTTAGACAGTGACTACCTATCTTTTAACTGGATTGCTGAGCTCTAGGCAAAGCCCATGCCAAATCCTGGGTTTCCAAAAGGGAGAATTATTATGAGGCTAGACCACATCATGTTTTACAGTGCATGTAAAAAAAAAAAAAAAAAAAAAAATTTAAGCGAAGACATTTCTAAGTGCCTAAACTACACCCTTCTTTAAAAACCCAAGAGTAGCCTCTGTTGCAGTAACTATATTAGTCAATAAATCAGGTAACAATACCAAAGAAAGCAGTT
>NW_016852726.1:0-519 GCF_001698545.2 Rhinopithecus bieti | reverse complement strand
AGGGCGGCTATGATGCCAAGGAGGAGGTGGCTGCCACCTCCGTAGGCAGCGCCCAGGAAGAGAGCAGAACTTCTTATTAATAGAATTATAAAGTATGTCGTCTTTTGGTGTCTGATTTCTTTCACACCGTCTAATGTTTTTGAGATTTATTCCTGTTGCTACATATATTTTAAAATATACCGTTTTTACATCCATTCTTCCATTGAGAAACACTTGGACTATTTTCAGATTTTGCTATTATGAGTAAAACTGCCATAAACATTCTTATACAAGCCATTTTAGGGACATATGTTTTCAATTCTCTGGGGTAAATATCTAGCAGCAGACTTGCTGGCCAAAGGGTTAGTGTATGTTTAGATTTTAAAGAAACTGCAAGACTTTTTCCAACATGGTTGTACCATTTCATGCTCCCAACAACAACATATAAGAATTAAATACAATACATCGATGTATGCTATAAATCCTACAATTCAACGGTATACTTTTTGCTTTAATTAGCCATATGCATTTTAAAGAAAT
>NW_016852725.1:0-2698 GCF_001698545.2 Rhinopithecus bieti | reverse complement strand
GGTTTCACGGGTGTGGACACACACCTACACACTCCTCTACACTGACATGAACATGTTCTCATGTGCACACACAAAACAGCCTCACACTCAGGCATACACTCAAACTGAAATATGTTCATATACACACGTGTCATGCACACAAGGTACAGGGGTGCTTGCCTCTCCTTGTTCCTTGGGCTCAGGGCCCCAGTCAGCCCTGCGTTCCCCACAGCCTCCAGTGTGATTCTGTTCCCCTGCCAGGGCCAGGAGGACTACCCAGGTTCTTAGTGGAGAAGCTGAACTCACAGACTTAGAAAGTCATTTTCTGCTGGGCACGATGGCTCACACCTGTAATCCCAGCACTTTGGGAGGCCGAGGCAGGCAGATCACCTGAGGTCAGGAGTTCGAGACCAGCCTGGCCAACATGGTGAAGCCCCTCTCTACTAAAATACAAAATTAGCCAGGAGTGGTGGCAGGCACCTGTAATCCCAGCTACTCAGGAGGCTGAGGCAGGAGAATCACTTGAACCCAGGAGGTGGCGGTTGCAGCCAAAACCGCACCACTGCACTCCAGCCTAGGCAACAGAGCGAGACTCCATCTCAAAAAAAAAAAAAAAAAAAAAAAAAACAAAAGGCCGGGCATGGTGACTCACACCTATAATCCCAGCACTTTGGGAGGCAGAGATGGGCGGATCACAAGGTCAGGAGATCCAGATCATCCTGGCTAACACGGTGAAACCCCATCTCTACTAAAAAATAGAAAAAATTAGCCAGGCGTGGTGATGGGCGCCTGTAGTCCCAGTTACTCAGGAGGCTGAGGCAGGAGAATGGCGTGAACCTGGGAGGCGGAACTCGCAGTGAGCTGAGATCCGGCCACTGCACTCCAGCCTGGGTGACAGAGCAAGACTGCGTCTCAAAAAAAAAAAAAGAAAGAAAGAAAGAAAATGACTTTTAGATGAATTCCGGACATTATTCCAGAATCTGACTCCACAGTTTCCCTCCGCCGTGAGTGTGATTAAACGCTGTCCATTTAGGATCCAGTGCAGGATTTTCTTTTTTTTTTTTTTTTGAGGCAGAGTCTCACTCTGTCGCCGGGGCTGGAGTGCAGTGGCTGGATCTCAGCTCACTGCAAGCTCCACCTCCCGGGTTTACGCCATTCTCTTGCCTCAGCCTCCCGAGTAGCTGGGACTACAGGCGCCCGCCACTTCGCCCGGCTAGTTTTGTATTTTAGTAGAGACGGGGTTTCACCGTGTTAGCCAGGATGGTCTCGATCTCCTGACCTCGTGATCCGCCCGTCTCGGCCTCCCAAAGTGCTGGGATTACAGGCTTGAGCCACCGCGCCCGGCCAGGATTTTCTTATGTTCTGCTTGAGGGTAGCTGTCTGTTTTTGTTTTTTGATGGAGTCTCGCTCTGTCGTCCAGGCTGGAGTGCAGTGGCTCGATCTCGGCTCACTGGAGGGAGGGTAGCTATCTGTTTCATTAGCTATCCTCAGCGCATGCACACCCCAAGCAGCAGGTACTCTCCATGCCACACCCAGGACAGAGGATATGCACTCTGTCTCCCAAGCCTTCTTGGTGCAGGTATCAGGGGCAGCTGAACACAACAGATGAAGTCATAGGCGACCCTGAAAACTGGCCATCGGGACCCAGCAGTGGCTAACAGGTGGGGTCCTTCCAGACTCTGCAAAACACCACATAGGTTGCTTTTTGGCCAAGTGTGACTGGGTTGGTGGCAGCCCCCCTAGAGTGTCGTGATGCCACCTCTGCTGCTGGCCTCGACCCCCTCCCCTGCCTAAGTGGAGAACACTCTTCTAGAGTGGAAAGGGCATGGGGATGAGCCTGCAGGTCTGCTGGGCCCGTGTGCAGAGCCCCGGACACCAGTGGATGCCTAGGGCACCTGGGGACTGCCTGCCCTGGGCTGTGATGAGATCAACACTCCCCAGCCACCCTGGGAGCTCCTCCCCTGCCCCTGCGTTCTGTCACTGCCGGGTACTGCCTCTCAAGCCCTTGCTTTTCCCAGTAAGACCTGTGGACCATTCCAGAAGCCTCTGCCAGAGTTCCATCCACCCTCCCCCGCTCCAACTCTACCTTCTCAATGAACTCAGCAGCCTCTGCGGAGGGAGGTCCTCTCATCAATGCTTGTCTGTTTCCCCTTCAACCGTCTCATTAAATATCCTCCTGCTAGTCAACACAGCCACCACCCCTACCTGCAAGCTGGAGGACTGCCATGCACAGGGATACGCTATAGAGAGCCAGATGCTGTGTGTGTCCGTGTGTGCAGGTGTGTGTGCGAATATGCGGATGTATGTACGTGTGTGCATGTGCCTGTGTGGCCATGGAAGAGTGAAGGTGGGTAGGCGACATTGGCTTCTGTGCCTGGTCCCAGAAGAGCGGGCCCTCCCCGCCAGAACTAACGCCTCCGTGCGCTTTGCAGGTACTTTAACTGCAGCTCCCCCGGGGTGCAGGCCTGCAGCCTTCCTGCCTCCTGCTGCATCGACCCCCGAGAAGATGGAGCCTCTGTCAACGACCAGTGCGGCTTCGGGGTCCTGGGCCTGGATGCAGACGCAGCTCAGAGAGTGGTGCACCTGGAGGGCTGCGGCCCGCCGCTCAGGCGGTGGCTGCGCGCAAACCTGGCGGCCTCGGGCGGCTACGCAATCGCGGCGGTGCTGCTGCAGGGCGCAGAGCTCCTGCTGGTCGCCCGGCTGCTCCGGGTACTCGCTG
>NW_016852724.1:0-899 GCF_001698545.2 Rhinopithecus bieti | reverse complement strand
AGCAAAAGTAACTATCATCAGAGTGAATAGGCAACCTATAGATTGGGAGAAATTTTTGCAATCTATCCATCTGACAAAGGGCTAACATACAGAATCTACAAAGAACTTAAACAAATTTGCAAGAAGAAACAAACAACCCCATCAAAAAGTGGGCAAAGGATATGAACAGACACTTCTCAAAAGAAGACATTTATGTGGTCAACAAACATATGAAAAAAAAAGCTCATCATCACTGGTCATTAGAAAAATGGAAATCAAAACCACAATGAGATACCACCTCATGCCAGTTAGAATGGCAATCATTAAAAAGTCAGGAAACAACAGATGCTGGAGAGGATGCAGAGAAATAGGAACTCTTTTACACTGTTAGTGGTAGTATAAGTTAGTTCAACCATTGTGGAAGACAGTGTGGTGATTCCTCAAGGATCTAGAACCACAAATACCATTTGACCCAGCAATCCCATTACTGGATATATCCACAAAGGATTTATAAATCATGCTACTATAAAGACACATGCCCAGGTATGCTTATTGCAGCACTATTCACAATAGGAAATACTTGGAAGCAACCCAAATGCCTATCAATGTTAGACCAGATAAAGAAAATATGGCACATATATACCATGGAATACTATGTAGCCATAAAAAAGAATGTGTTCATGTCCTTCGCATGGACATGGATGAAGATGGAAACCATCATTCTCAACAAACTAACACAAGAACAGAAAACCAAACACTGCCTGTTCTCACTCATAAGTGGGATTTGAACAATGAAAACATATGGGCACATGAAGGGGAACATCACACCCTGGGGCCTGTTAAGGGGTAGTGGAGAAGGGGAGGGATAACATTAGGAGAAATACCTAATGTAGATGACGGGTTGATGAGTGCAGTAAACC
>NW_016852723.1:0-963 GCF_001698545.2 Rhinopithecus bieti | reverse complement strand
AAAAAAAAAAAAAAAAAAGAGACAGGGTCTCACTGTGTTGCCCAAGCTAGTCTTAAACTCCTGGGCTCAAGCAATCCTACTGCCTCAGCTTCCCAAAGTGCTGGGATTACAGGTGTAAGCCGCTGTGCCCAGCCATGGACTTTTCTTCTATCACTTCTTTAATATTTCCTCCCTAAAATTATCTCATGTCTCTCTCTTTAGAACTGTGAGATACTGGAATCCCTGCATTTATTTTACATGTCTCTGAAATCACCCTCCATGATTATCTTTGTTATTCTGGAGTAACTCTTTAGCTTACTGTTCCAGTTTTGCTAGCTTGCTCTTCATTGAAGAAGTCCATTCACTGTTTAGTCCACCTTTTACTTTTTTAATTACATTGTATTGTATTGTATTTATTTTTTGGAGACAAGGTCTCGTTCTATGTCCAGGCTGGAGTGCAATGGCATGATCTCAGCTCACTGCAACCTCTGCCTCTTGGGCTGAAGCCATCCTCCCACCTCAGCCTCCTGAGTAGCTGGGACTGCAGGTGTGCACCACTACCCCCAACTAATTTTTGTTATTTTTTGTGGAGATGAGGTTTCACCATGTTTCCCAGGCTGTTCTCAAACTCGTGAGCTCAAGTGATCCACCCACCTTGGCCTCCCAAAATGTTGGGATTACAGGCATGAGCCACCACACCTGGCATAATTTTTTAAAATGGTAACAATCTATTTAACTGGTTCTTTTTCATCATTACAATAGTCTCTCCTATTCCTCTGGGGATATTCTGTATACAAACTAAATTTTAAAAAAATATGTGAGGTGCTTAGAAGAATGCCTGACACCACACCAGGATGCACTAATTATTAATAATTATCATTTCAAAGATCCTCCTCTGTTTACTCTGATAACTACTTGCTTTTTGTTTGTTGACTGGTGTCATGCTTTCATGGTACTGGTCTTCCTTGCGCATTTGGTTGTTCC
>NW_016852722.1:0-2225 GCF_001698545.2 Rhinopithecus bieti | reverse complement strand
AAAAAACAAAAAAAAACTAAAAACGCTAAACCTTACTTTCATCATTTGTCGGACAAGCCTAGCATTGACTCCCTCTGTCTCGCAGCGAAGATGAAGTGGAGGGAAGGGTATTAGCCACATGGCACACACATTGCTTTTGAGTTGATTCTTAGTAAATCGTCAACCGAAAGTAACAACTTAGAACATTGAATTGTTTGAACTCTTGTGAAAGTCTAACTTAGAATCTTCTATAAAATAATGTTGTAAAAAGAACATAGAATTTGCAGATAAAGACCAAATTCTAGTCCTTGATTCATTACAGCTGGGAGATTTGAGGCAATGTATTTACTTCTCTGTGGCTTCTGCTGAAAATACTAACCATGCTGGGTTCTTTGGATTGACTCAGATACATGAAAGAACCTGACTTTTAGTAGCGTTGAAACGAGATTCCAACTAAAAGGAAAATCCTTGTTGCTTTCTGTTTATACCTCAACTTGACATAGCATCCTTTGGGGTCAGGGGGACGATGCTACCATTCCCGTTTTACAGTCAAAGCAACAGAAGCTCAGAGAAATTTATCTGCATCCCCAGTATCCCCTAATGGGTAAGGGGTGTCAAGCCGCTTCACTGCCCAGGTGGCTTTTCTATATTTCCTTTTTTTTTTTTTAATTGAGACACGGCTTGGTTCTGTTGCCTAGGCTAGAGTGCAATGGTGTGATCTCAGCTCACTGCAACCTTTGCCTCCTGGGTTCAAGTGATTCTTGTGCCTCAGCCTCCTGAGTAGCTGGTATTACAGGTGTGTGCCACCATACCTGGTTAATTTTTACATTTTTAGTAGAGATGGTTTCGCCATGTTGGCCAGGCTGGTCTCGAATTCTTGACCACAAGTGATCTGCCTACCTTGGCCTTGCAAAGTGTTGGGTTTACAGGCGTGAGCTACTGTGCCCGGCTCTACATTTACTTTTTCACGGGCCCTTTGGTTTCCGTGATTTGTGGCACTCCATGCCATTTGTTGCGAGTGTGACAGACAGTGTTCACTGGGTACCCAGGGCCCTGGCCCCACGTCGGATCTGAAATGTTTGATCATCCAAGTCACTTGCCCTCTGAAGACCTCTCTGATGCCTTTGCCCCTCACAGTTGCTCTCACTGACTTCACTATCCTGGCCAGTACTTCCATTGGCTTCCATTTTTAATTGCACGTGTCATGTTTTTAGCAATTTATCATATAGAATTATTGCTTTCACTAATGGTTCTTGAGGGCTCTTTGGCCTCTATCAAGAATGTTCTTTTGTTTTGTTTATGGACAGAGACTATGCCCTAGGCTTCTACAGCTCTTGGTGGTTAACCCTCTTTGACCTATAGAAGGTGCATGGGAAATACTTCCAAAGGGACACAGAACTAATGCAGAAACTCGACTCCTGCCCAGCGTGCTGGGCCCTGTCCAGGAGGTTTGAAGAGAAATGTGGATGCTCAGTGAGGTAGGCTGATGAGCCAGGGCCTAATGGAAGCCTTTGTGCAATGGAAGCATTTCCACAATCATTAGGCTTTTCTTACCAGGCAATGCCATCAGCAGCATTTGAAGAACTCAGACTCATGTGAATTCTAGATCCTCCAAAGACATGTGCAGGGGCAACACTACTCCTCCAGTGAGTGCCACTTGTGCTGCCACAAGCAGAAATTGGAGACACTCCACTGTTCTCTGCCCTGAGCTGCGCCATCGTTGGCACCTGCCCCAGGCCTTCCCATGAAGTCCTTTTGTCAGTTCCCTAATTCTTCCTTGCTCTTCCTTGAACATTTCCAATTTAAACATATGTGGTACAAACTAAGATTTCTTTTCTACAGACAGGTTTTGTTTGTTCCTTTACAGGTAAAAATTAAAGAATTAAGCTGGACATGAAAATCCTAATCATATGAGAGTGTTTCTTCCTTTCCCTTCCCTTCCCTTCTCCTTCTTTCCTTCCCTCCTTCCCTTCTTTCCTCCTTTCCGCCTTCCTTCCTTCTTACTTTCCCTCCCTCCCTCCCTCTCTTCCTTCCTTCCCTCCTTCCTTCCTTCCCTCCTTCCCTCCTTCCTTCCTTCCTTCCTTCCCTCCTTCCTTCCTTCCCTCCTTCCCTCCTTCCTTCCTTCCCTCCTTCCCTCCTTCCTTCCTTCCTTCCTTCCCTCCTTCCTTCCTTCCTTCCCTCCTTCCCTCCTTCCTTCCTTCCCTCCTTTCCTCCTTCCTTCCTTCCTTCCCTCCTTCCTTCCTTCC
>NW_016852721.1:0-519 GCF_001698545.2 Rhinopithecus bieti | reverse complement strand
GGAGTTTAAGTTCGTTTAAAGTTTATTTTAAGTTTTTGAATAGCTAATATTTACAACATTATGGCAGCTGACTGTGACTAGACTCCTTTGTAAACATTCTCATGATATTTACTAGGTAGAAAACCCAGATATTTCTTTATCAAGATATTTTTAACAGAATCCTCATATTTAATTTAGAACGGTTGCTGTAAATAATACCAGAATTTATGGATTTATTAAAAACAGCTGGAGAGACGTTTGCCACATAGTTCTTCCTCTGAGGAGTGATCAGTCAAGTACAGACAGTCTCTAACTTATGATGGTTCACCTCATGAATGTTTACATTACCACAGTTTGAAAGTAGCATGCATTCAGTAGAAACTGTAAATGTCCGTATAACCATTTTGTTTTTCTCTTTCAGTATAATGTTCAATAAATTACACAAGATAGTCAACCCTTGATAATTTTATTTCTAGAGAGATACATTAAAAATAAGCTTTGTGTTAGATTATTTTTTCCAAATGTTCTGAATATGTTTTA
>NW_016852720.1:0-1921 GCF_001698545.2 Rhinopithecus bieti | reverse complement strand
GAAATAAAATTTTATATCAGATTGATAAACATTTCAGTCTTCATAGTGATACAAATTGGTGCAACTTTTTTAGAGAACCATTTGTTTGACAATATCTTTAATTTAAAATTCATATGCCTCACTCAATAGTCCAAAATCTACCTCCCTTAAAAGAAGGGGAAAGAGATAAAACATACTCAGACTGTTTTAACAAGTTCTATCAAACATTGAGTGAAGAGATATTCTAATCTTAATCCATTCCAGAAAAAAGAAAACAGCAACACTTTCTCAACTCTTTTATAAAGTTAAATTACAATCTGGATACCAAAACCAGGTGAAGTGAAGGGAGTATGAGAAAGCAAAATTATAAATCAGTCATCATATGTGAACATTCATGTCCTGTTCCTGAATTGAAATAAAATGTTTCTAATTTTTTCTACCACTAGGTAAGATTAAATCAATCTCTTCTCTTTTTTTTTTTCCATACAGATGGGGTCTTGCTGTATTGCACAGGCTAGACTCAAACTCCTGGGCTTAAGTGATCCTTAAGCCTTAAGGTGAAACAACATTTTAAACAAATATTAAGAAACCAGGCCAGGCATGGTTGCTTACTCCTGTAATCCTAGCACTTTGGGAGGCCAGAACAGGCAGATTGCTTGCAGCTCAGGACCAGCCTGAGCAACATGGTGAAACTCCATCTCTCTCTACAGAAAATTAGCCAGGCATGGTGGTGTGTGCCTGTAGTCCCAGCTACTTGGAGGCTGAGGTGGGAGGATGGCTTGAGCCTGGGAGGCAGAGGTTGCAGCGAGCTGAGATCACGCCACTGCGCTCTAGCCTGGGCAACAGAGTGAGACACTGTCTCAAAAAAATAAATAAATAAAATAAAATAAAATAAATAAGCAGTGTTATCAACCAATGTGACAAAATTGGATATATATATTAATTGGTTAGTAGAAGACAGTATAATTCAGATTATCGGTCTGGGGTCCTGTGAGCTTTTAATAGGTCTCAAAAGAGCATTCAGAAAGATTCAATTTCCATACATGTCATTTAAAACTTTTCACTGAATAAGAATACATTAAGGACTTTGGGAGGCCGAAACTGGCGGATCACAATTTCAGCAGATGGAGACCATCCTGGCTAACATGGTGAAACCCTGTGTCTACTAAAATACAAAAAAATTAGCCGGGCGTAGTGGCGGGCGCCTGTAGTCCCAGCTACTTGGGAGGCTGAGGCAGGAGAATGGCGTAAACCTGGGAGGCGGAGCTTGCAGTGAGCTGAGATCGCCCACTGCACTCCAGCCTGGGCAACCGAGCGAGACTCTGTCTCGAAAAAAAAAAGAAAAATACATTAAGCTGGGTGTGACGGTACACACCTGTAGTCCCAGCTACTCAAGTGGCCGAGGCAGGGGGATCGCTTAAGCCCGGGAGTTTGAGTCTAACCTGTGCTATACAGCAAGACCCCATCTGTATGGGAAAAAAAAAAAAAAAAGAGAAGAGATTGATTTAATCTTACCTAGTAGTAGAAAAAAATTAGAAACATTTTATTTCAATTCAGGAACAGGACATGAATACCTATAATCACATTTATTTAGTGGGTGTCCCAGCCAATACAGGAAGAAAAGAAGCGTTAAAACTATGTATAATTATTAGTAAGGAAGAAAAAAGTGTCATTTTCAGGTGATATAATTGTCTTCATAGAAAATCCGAGATAAGCTGCAGACAGGATACTAGAATTAATAAAAGCATTCCACTTAGTTACTGGATACAACATCATTATAATGAAATTAATTGCATTTTTGTATACCAGAAATAAGCAGGTATAATTATAATCTTTTTTGATATCATTAACGATTTAAAAGGAACACCACAAGATACCTAGAATAAATTTAATGAAAGATTTAAAAGACTTTTGTGGAGCAAATTACAAAACTTTTGAAAGA
>NW_016852719.1:0-1925 GCF_001698545.2 Rhinopithecus bieti | reverse complement strand
AGAACACAATAAACATCTTTTACAAGGCCCTTTAGAGGTTTTCATTCATATAAAAGTGTTTCTCTTGAGTTTAAATATTTAATTAGAATCTATTAATCTATGTTGCATTATAATAATGGCAGGATACTGATGTGTTAGAAATATTTACAATGAATCTTTTTTTTTTTTTGCTGGTGTAAGGGTGTTTGAAATTCCTAAAGAGTGATTTTGCTGGGATTATTTTAATACCACCATATTAGAAGCCTACTAACTACAAATTGGACTTTGCAGAATATTAGATAACATATACAGCTAAATTGCTGTAATTTGGTTGTGATGTGATGTTAAATCCAGTTGTTTATAATTTTTCATTTAAAGTATGTAAAGAAAAGGAGCAGTAAATATCTCTCTGTAAGAGGAGCTAAATCAGGTGTCAGTGAAATGATTCATATGCCAACTGGAATAGTTAACATGCATTTTATTCTACTGTCTAGCAGGAGGAGGTGGGCTATAGAAAATGAATTCTCCACTAAATAATTTACAACAATTATATCAAATTTTAATAACTTGAGCTAAGAAGGCATACATATGATTCATGTTCTCACAGTTTCCTACATTAGAGATTAATTGTGCTTTTGTTAAACAAAATGTACTCTTATAAATATTTTAATTAGTAAATCATGATTAGTTTAATATTTATAGAGTAGCATCGTTTGATCAGTTTTTAGCTGTAGCTTCACATGAAACTAAAATATCACAGCTAAATCTGTTGTCTCAAATGCCAGCTCATGAGAATTTGCTCCTAATATCAAGAAATGCCCTGAATTGTTTGTTGGCTTTATCTTAACTCAAATATGTAAAGGGGACAGTAGAACATTTTTCTTTGGAATCACAGAGAGTTCAGTGACCTTTCTGTGGCAAATTATGTAGAAAGAAAATATTTATATTCATTTAAAATAACCTTCGTGAAGAAATAGTCTCATTACCCTGTTTGATCAATTTCTTGTAGCCTGAGCTGTAGCATGCTGCTATTGCCATTGGTTGATGGAATACACTGAGTAGTGGCTAATGGTGATGGTGCTCATCAGGAAGGGTTCAGCCAGCGGTCAGCAACAAATAATTCAAGACTGTTTCTAAGTTTGTGGCTGGTGGAATTTGCTTTTTGCCCCAAGCCAGCGGCATTGCTGAGCTGGGCTATTTGATTAGAAGAGAGGCATATTTGCTTCTTAGCAACTGCACATTTGCACAACCCATAGTCCTTTACTGCCTCCAAAGGTTTTCCTTTTGTGATGGTAGAATAATACTTTATTGTTGATTGACGGACAAAAGAAGTTCTAATACAAGGCAAGCTTATAACCATTTTTGTTGTTGTTGGCTTTAAAAAATTTCAGCTACATATGCCATTTTTTGAAGAAGTATAGACAAAAGGTATGTATAGTGTAAATCAGTATGGAAACCCCAATGTGCTAGATTTTTAATATATTATCAAGGAGATTTGCACAGCATGAATACAATTGCATACTGTTACTTTTGTGCCTAGTAGGTTCGATGATAGAAAATCAATTCTGACTCCAGTGTATGTACCTATATCAATATTCTGGGTGTTTGCAGTCTCCAACTAGAAGTAATGCTAGAGAAAATTTAACTAATAATGTTGAAAGAAAAATTGATGTTAGTAGAACATCTGTATAGCTTTGTCACATTTAAGAACTAGTTTTTATATAAGATTAGAAGTCAAATTTTGAATTCTGAATACAATGTGAGTATAGAATTTGGAATATAATTCTCACAGGAATGAACTTGCAGAAGAAAATATATGTCTTTAATAGAAGACAGAGGTATTTATAACTCAGCAGTTAAGAAACAAGTGAGAAAAGATAAATTTGGGGAGGACAGTTTGAGTTTTATGATCCTGGGAAACCAGGACCGGAAAAAACAGGCTTTTT
>NW_016852718.1:0-895 GCF_001698545.2 Rhinopithecus bieti | reverse complement strand
TTTTTGATGTTTGCATTCAATTCACAGAGTTAATCCTTTCTTTTGATCAGCAGGTTGGAACCACTCTTTTTGTAGAGTCTGCAAAGAACCATTTTCTAGGCCACTGAAGCCCATAGTGGAAAACCAAATATTCTGCAATAAAACCACAAAGAAGCTGTCTGTGAAACTGTTTTGTGATGTTTGCATTCAGCTCACAGAGTTAAATTTTTCCATTAATTTATTAGCTTGGGAACACTCTTTTGTAGAATCTGCAAAGGGACATTTTAGAGTCCACTCAAGCCTGTACTGAAAACCAAATATCCCATATGATAAAAGTAGAAAGAAGCTGTCTGTGAAACTGCTTTGTGATGGGTGCATTCAGCTAACAGAGTTAAACTTTTCTTTTGATTCAAAATGTTGGAATCATTTTTTTTTGTTGAATCTGTGAAGGGATATTTCAAAGCCTACTGAGACCTACAGTGAAATATCAAATATTCCACAATCAACACCACAAGAAAGCTACATGTGAAACTGATTTGTGATGTGTGGATTCAGTTCATAGAATTACACTTTTCTTTGATTTAGCAGGTTGGAAACACTCTTTTTGTAGAATATGAGAAGGGTCATTTCGTGGCACACCAAGGCACATTGTGATAAACCAAATATCCCATAGTAAACACTAGAAAGAAACTATTTATAAAACTGATTCTTGAAATGTGCATTCAGCTCACAGAGTTTAACCTTTCAATTGATTCACCAAATTAGAAACACTTTTATTCTAGAATTTGTGAGGGGATATTTCAGATGTTAATGAGGCATATAGTGAAAATGTCATACCCCAAGAGAAAAAAGAGAAACAAGCTATCTGTGAAACTTCTTTGTGAGGTATGCTTTCACAGATTTAAAACTTTCTTTT
>NW_016852717.1:0-894 GCF_001698545.2 Rhinopithecus bieti | reverse complement strand
GTAATGAATTTTGAAAGCCCCTGAAATGTGAGTTTGAGTTCATCTGTCAAATAATTAGGATATGGTTTTACAACAACAAAGTAGTAATTAATTTTAATGCTAGGTCCATATCTCATTACCCACTTATATGTAGAAAATATTTCTGAATGAGGCAATAACATGCACAATGATATACAGATAAATATTTTTTATGATAAAACAACACCAGTTTTTATTGGTTAGTTATTATCATTTTAATACAGGAGGGCATCCCTTATGTTCTTTGGTGAATGTAATTCTTTGGTTTACAAAATATTTGGCTGTGATCTGAAAAAATTATAAATGAGTTAGTAATTGGGTAAAATTCTAATTCGTGATGGATAAAACTGCATTATTTAACATTTATAAACAAAAAACCTTGTAATATACATTTTTTAGATAACCTTAAATTTTACTCAATAAATCATTTAGAACTTATACTTTGACTCACCTACATAATGCTCAGGTAAAACTAAAATAAGTTGGGGGAAAAGGGCACGTAAAAGAACAGGGAGCAAAGAGTTCTTTCTTAGATTGAAATACACTGTCCTCCCAAAATGTGCGAAGCCATTCTTTCTCACTACTCATTGGCTCTAGGAAAAATTATGAAATTACTTACGTTAACCGCTAGATAATCCTCTCAATTTAGCTTTCTTACTTCTTTATTGATGTTTGGAACCTTTATTGATGTTCGCAACCCATATTGGCTTTCTTTTGTTTTTTTTTTTTTTTTTTTTTTTTTTTTTTTGAGGCAGACTCTCGCTCTCTCGACCAGGCTGGAGTGCAGTGGCGGTGTCTCGGCTCACTGCAACCTCCGCCTTCCGGGTTCAAGCGATTCTGCTGTCTCAGCCTCCCGAGTAGCTGGAATTAAAGCCA
>NW_016852716.1:0-963 GCF_001698545.2 Rhinopithecus bieti | reverse complement strand
TATATATATATATTCCATATGTCAGTGTACCTAAATTAGAAACAATAGAGGGACACTTCTGGGGGTTTTATACATGGTCTTAATACCACTTTCAACCTAATATGATATTCTATATACAAAACAGAATGTGAATTCTCAGCCTCAGTTTGTTAAGTCTATATTCTCTCAGATTTTTCTTTTTAGAAAATGGTATCACCATTTGCTCAATGGAAAAAATACGGGTTATGATTCATTACTTTCACCTTCATACTATCTGTATGCTCTAGAGATGTTTCTTTAAAATATGCTAGATCTTACCATTTCTCATTGTATCTGTATCCATAATGCTAGTTCAACCCACCATCATCTCTTTCAGGGAATACTGCAGTAATATCCAAACACATCTCCTTACTTTTAATCTCTAACACCTATGTTCCATAGAGCATATAGAATTAATCCTTAACAATAATTTAAACAAATCACATTTCTTTCCTATATATAAGACCTGCCCAATAGCTCCCTATTATAATTAGAATAAAATCTACAATCCTTGTTATGACTCACAAGAACCTATATTATACAGCCTTTCCTGGTGCTCTGGATAGTTCTTACTTTACTTTTTACACTACACCTACTTTTTAAGTTCATTTCTATCTTGGGACCTCTGCACATGCAGTTCCACCCAGGCTGGAATGCTCTTCCATGTCATCCTTGCATGGCTGACTTCTTTAGTCATTCAAGTCTCTCTTTGTAAATAACTCCTTAACAACCATTTCCAAAGGTGTGCTGGTAAACTGGCTTTCTGAGAAAAAGAGGAAACTCTGATTTATAGCTTTTTTCAGTTTCTGTGGTATGTAACCTCCACCACAATTTCAAATACCCAGTGGCTTAAAAAACTTGCCTATGAAATTTCTGAATATTTTATAATCAGCTCTCTCGAGACGTACATACCGGCTCCAGCATACCATTGATTCTGGAAGATTC
>NW_016852715.1:0-897 GCF_001698545.2 Rhinopithecus bieti | reverse complement strand
TCTCTCAACTCGTCAAAGTCATTCTCCGTCCAGCTTTGTTCCATTGCTGGCAAGGGGTTGCGTTCCTTTGGAGGGGAGAGGTGCTCTGATTTTAGAATTTTCAGCTTTTCTGCTCTGTTTTTTCCCCATTTTTGTGGTTTTATCTACCTTTGGTCTTTGATGATGGTGACGTACAGATGGGGTTTTGGTGTGGATGTCCTTTCTGTTTGTAAGTTTTCCTTCTAACAGTCAGGACCCTCAGCTGCAGGTCTGTTGGAGTTTGCTGAAGGTCCACTCCAGACCCTGTTTCCCTGGGTATCAGCAGCAGAAGCTGCAGAATAGCAAGTAGTGCTGAACAGCAAATGTTGCTGCCTGATCGTTCCTCTGGAAGCTTTGTCTCAGAGGGGTACCTGGTCGTGTGAGGTGTCAGTCTGCCCCTACTGGAAGGTGCCTCCCAGATAGGCCACTCGAGGGTCAGGGACCCACTTGAGGAGGCAGTCTGTCCGTTCTCAGATCTCAAACTCCGTGCTGGGAGAACCACTACTCTCTTCAAAGCTATCAGACAGGGACATTTAAGCCTGCAGAAGTTTCTGCTGCCTTTTGTTTCGCTATGCCCTGCCCCTAGAGGTGGAGTCTATAGAGGCAGGCAGGCCTCCTTGAGCTGTGGTGGGCTCCACCCAGTTCGAGCTTCCTGGCTGCTATGTTTACCTACTCAAGCCTCAGCAACGACAAGCACCCCTCCCCCAGCCTCGCTGCTGCCTTGCAGTTTGATCTCAGACTGCTGTGCTAGCCATGAACGAGGCTCTGTGGGCATGGGACCCTCCGAGCCAGGCACGGGATATAATCTCCTGGTGTGCCTGTTGCTAAGACCATTGGAAAAGCGCAGTATTAGGGTGGGAGTGACCCAATATTCCAGGT
>NW_016852714.1:0-814 GCF_001698545.2 Rhinopithecus bieti | reverse complement strand
GTAGTAGAAAGGTGCACTATCAGCTTTTGTACTAAAGCTATATCTGGGACATTCTTTTATTATGATTGTCAAATCTTTATCCAAAAAATATAGCAAAATTTTTTCTAAAGGTTAAAAGCTAAAAGATAAAAATTAGCAATACATGTAAATGAGTAAAATAAAGTTGACCAATATGGGAGTTAGGGGCACTGACCTCCTGTGCAGTCAAATCCATTTGTAATTTTGACTCCTCAAAACTTAACTACTAATACCCTGCTGTTCACAGGAAGCCTTACTAATAACATAAACAGTAGACTAACACATGTTTTATATGTTCTATGTATTATATACGGTATTCATAAAGTAAGCCAGAACAAAGAAAATATTATTAAGAAAGTTATAAGGGGGCCAGGCGCGGTGGCTCACGCCTGTAATCCCAGCGCTTTGGGAGGCCGAGGCAGGCAGATCACGAGGTCAGGAGGTCAAGACCATCCTCGCTAACAAAGTGAAACCCCGTCTCTACTAAAAATACAAACAAATTAGCCGGATGTGGTGGCGGGCGCCTGTAGTCCCAGCTACTTGGGAGGCTGAGGTAGAGAATGGCGTGAACCCACGAGGCAGAGCTTGCAGTGAGTCGAAATTGTGCCACTGCACTCCAGCCTGGGTGACAGAGCGAGACTCCATCTCAAAAAAAAAAAAAAAAAAAAAAAAAAAAAAAAAAAAAAAAAAAAAAAGAAAAGAAAGTCATAAAGAAGAGAAAATAGATTTACTATTCATTCAGTAGAAGTGGAGCCACATAAAGGTATTCATCCTCAGCGTCTTCACATTGAGTAGG
>NW_016852713.1:0-830 GCF_001698545.2 Rhinopithecus bieti | reverse complement strand
AAAATGTCTTTTTCCACCGCTTTACCTTGAGTTTGTGAGTCCCTATGTATTAGGCGAGTCTCCTGAAGGCAGCAGATACTTGGTTGGTGAATTGTTATCCATTCTGCTATCCCTTATCTTTTAAGTGGAGCATTTAGGTCATTTATATTCAATGTTACTAATGAGATGTGAGGTGCTATTCCATTCATCATGCTATTTATTGCCTGAATATCTTAGTTTTAAATTTTAATTTATTTATTTTCATATTTTTGTTTTATAGGTCGTGTGAGACTCATGCTTTAAAGAGGTACTGTTTCTATGTGCTTTCAGGATTTGTTTCAAGATTTAGAGCTCCTTTTAGCAGTTCTTGTAGTGCTGACTTGGTAGTGATGAATTCTCTCAGCATTTCTTTGGGAAAAACTGTATCTTTCTTTCATTTATCAAGCTTTGTTTCACTGGATAGAAAATTCTTGGCTGATAATTGTTTTGTTTAAGGGGGCTGAAGATAGGGCACCAATTCCTTTCAGCATGTAGGATTTCTGCTGAGAAGTATGCTGTTAATCTGATAGGTTTTCTTGTAGGTTATATGGTGCTTTCGCCTCACAGTTCTTTTTTTTTTTTTTTTTTTTTTTTTTTTTTTTTTTTTTTTTTTATTATACTTTAAGTTCTAGGGTACATGTGCATAATGTGCAGGTTTGTTACATATGTATACTTATGCCATGTTGGTGTGCTGCACCCATCAACTCGTCAGCACCCATCAATTCGCCTCACAGTTCTTAAGATGCTTTCCTTCATGTTGAGTTTAGATAACCTGATGACTATGTGCCTAGGTGATTATCTTTTTGTGATGA
>NW_016852712.1:0-2503 GCF_001698545.2 Rhinopithecus bieti | reverse complement strand
CATAAAAAAGATTAGTTCATGTCCTTTGCAGGGACATGGATGAAACTGAAAAACCATCATTCTAAGCAAACTAACACAGGAACAGAAAACCAAACACTTCGTATTCTCATTCATAAGTGGGAGTTGAACAGTGAGAACACATGGACACAGGGAGGGAAACATCATACACCAGAACCTGTCAGGGTGAGGGGTGCTAGGGGAGGGATACCATTAGGAGAAATACCTAATACAGATGATGGGTTGATGGGTGCAGCAAACCACCATAGCACATGTATACCTATGTAACACACGTGCATGTTCTGCACATGTATCCAAGAACTTAAAGTATAATTAAAAGAAGAAAAAAATTGTAAATGTATATATGTACACAGACATAGTCTTGACAGGGCATAAATCAAAATAGCTCTGGGTGGTGGGATTATATGTGAACTTCATTTTGCATATTTGAATTTATTTTAATTTCTAAAACATGATTACATGTATAGTAAATGTTTCATTTTAATCCATAGAGATTCTGTATTATTTGCCAGTTTTAAAGATGTTTTATAAATTTAGGTTATTCATGTCACCTTTGCAGCCGCTTGCACAAACATATGCACGCTTGGGTAGATAGGGAAACTAGCAGGATATTTATTCTTGAACAATGTGTTCCTTGAAGTTAGATAGCACTCTTTTGTAGTCTGGAGGAGCACCCAGCATAGTAGCAGACTATTTTAAAAAAAAAATTACTATGTTATATGTGAATTTCTCTCATATGAATTAAAGGAAGAAAGTATTTCCTGGTTGATCTCTTTATTTTCTGCTTTAAAACACTGGGTTTGGTGAATTTCATCTTCTTTTCATTTTGTCTTTGAATGAGAAAGGCAGACGCACCTGTAATGACTCATTGTTTTATATCATTAGTCCCTGCGGAATCAGACAAGGCTTGCCAGTGGCAGCTGCTTCTGATGCTGCTGAAAGTGTCTGAGAAGTTTAGTAACTGACTGTATTTCCGAAGTTCATCAAGTGTAAAGAAAAAAAGGTGGGGAGGAGGTGTGTAAAACTACCACCTCTTCTCAAGTTGTGTTTTGAATAACACAGTACACAGGTCTTGTTCGGAGACCTGCTGCATGATTATCAGGAGAAATGGAAATGATGGTGTTATCTAATATTTATATTAAATTGTCTACATTTTAAGCATTTCTACATGCAGGCTTTTATCCAAAGAGGTCAGTGAAGTCAGCATTATTACCCCTTTGAAAAGTGGAGAAACTAGACTCAGGAAGGATTTGATTTTCCCGAGGCCTCATTCTCAGTCCGGTGTTCTTTTTTATTTCATCATGCTACTTTTGTCCCTTGTGGACTTATACTGGTTAGAACTTAGCCTTTTAAGATATTTAGATGATGTGCAATATTTTCTTTTATATTTTACTTAATGGAATATCAAGTATTTGACCTTGCACCTTTAAAATGCTCTCCTGGTATTCCTGTAATGCCAGCACAGACATATTGTTTATAAAATGAAATGCTTGTTTTATGGTACTTGGTTTCCAAAATAGTTACAAAAGCTTCGCAGAGCCTAAGTACCCAGCGTTAGCCAACATGGGCTGGTCTCCAAAGCAATTCTGATTGTTAAATGTTATTAGGAGCTTGTAGTTTCAACCTGTAAGCCGTTCTAAAATCAACTATCTTGCAAAAGACTCCCTTGCTAGACCTGGTACTTTCATAGTAAACTAACCACAAAATGTTTGCTTTTAAGCGTGTGACCATGGAAAATTGTATACCATAAATATTCTACTTGATTTTCTTTAACTCACTTAAACCTCATGTCTCATTTGCTAAAAGAAATTAAAGGTAATATTACAAAAGGCAGTTTACCCCTTGGAGGCTTTTCTTGGCCATTAATTTAAAATCTAGTAAGACTAGCTCGATCTCTACTCTCCGTACTTTAAAAGCAAATATTCACCATCTGAGAATACACATTTTCACGATTTGAAATTGTTACCTTTGTCTGCAAGCATGCAAATGACATTCTAACTTTGAAAGTTAATTCTAATAGGAGAAAATTGGCTGGCAAAGGATTTTCTCAAGCAGATACAAGACAAAATAAATGGTCCCTTAAATGTTTGATTGCAGCATGTATTTACATGCTTTCAGAACTGGCATTAGATTGCATTGCATTTCCTTAAATGGGACTAGGATCGGTGGGCACTGGCCCTTGAAGCTTCAGAATATTGGATATTGACAGTGTGATGTGGCAGGAGCACAATCTCAGAATAAAATTTCTTCCAGAGTTTTAACTACATGTAGCCTGGGAGATTTGTGGGTGTAGCTCCATAAAATGACACTTAAGCCCTACTTGATTTTCATACTAATCTAAATGAAGTGTTCTCTGATGGCACGAGTATGTATGGATATATATATATATGTGTGTGTGTGTATATATATATAAAACACTATGTATGGTATAACATGTATACTTTTCATACATATAATACATATATATATATATATATATATTAGT
>NW_016852711.1:0-955 GCF_001698545.2 Rhinopithecus bieti | reverse complement strand
TGCATTATATATATATATAATTTCTCGTATATATGAGACATTTTCCATAAAGCTCATCCTAATTTATTTTCCTACCGACATATTGACTCTGCATAATCTGCATTTTCTTCTGTGTTTACAAGGAAAACTTGGAATAATCATTCAATTCCTGTCCCATATGCGTTATAGAAAATATGGAATTGTAATTAGAGAAAATGGTCACAAACAATCTCGCCTTTTATTATCACAATGATGAATAATTCAGTTGGTTGACTTCTAAATGTCTTTGAGATATAATTCACATGCCATAAAACCATTTAAAGGATACAATTTAGTGGTTATTAAGATATTCAGAGTTGTGCAATTATCACAACAAAAAGTTTAGATTTTCATCACTCCTAGAAGAGATCCCTGTGCCCCTTAATGGTCACTCCCCTTAACCCCACCCACCACACCAGCTATAAGCAACCATGAATCCACTTTCTGTCTCTATAGATTTGTCTATTCTGGACATTTCATATAAATGGAATTATAGAATTTATAGTCTTGCGACTAACTTATTTCACTTAGTGTAATGTCTCAGTGTTCCTCTGTTGTCGCATGTGTCATCACTTCATTCCATTTTATTGCTGTTTATATGCCATTGTATGGTCCTACTACATTTTCGTTATTCACTAGCTGATAGACATTTGAGTTGTTTCTACTTTTTGGCTATTGTGAATAATGCTACTGTAAATATTCACATGTAAGTTTTTGTGTTAACGTGTTTTCAATTCTCTTGAGAATTAAGAGTGTGTAGTGGTACACACCTGTAATCCCAGCTACTGGGTGGGGGCAGTGCTGAGGCACAAGAATCACTTGAACCTGGGAGGCAGCAGTTGCAGTGAGCTGAGATAAGGGCACTGCACTCCAGCCTGGGTGACAGTGAGACTCTGTCCCAAAAAAGAAACAAAAAGTAACTCCACTTTTTTTTTTT
>NW_016852710.1:0-1304 GCF_001698545.2 Rhinopithecus bieti | reverse complement strand
TTATATAATTTATCAACCAAATACATATTTAAATAAATAATATGACAAATTAGATAATGCTATACCAACAAATGATTCTTATAAAAGTAAATTATAAAATAATGATAAAGACTACTTTTCTTATTTACCACCCTGGCAACTTTTATAAATACTGAATAATGGCAACTTTCATAAATAATAACTATAAAATCAACTAGAGACTATGACTGCTTAACATACTAAAGACTGAGCCAATTGATGTGAACATAATGTTATTTTATAATTAATTTAAACAATACTACTCTAATAAAGGAAACAACTATATTTTATGCATAGACCTGCAATTGATTGTACCTCTTTTATGCTTTCTAATTTTAATATTTTAACAGTCTAAATGGCATCTTCCTGTCATTAATGGAAATTGGTGAGGGTCTATTTTCATTTAAAGCCCAATTAATTTCTAAAACATCTTGTCCTGAAGTAATATGTTAACATAACTCTCAAGTATGTATGTGTAAGAAAAAAATAATTTACAAGTCTGTCTATTCTTAGCATTTGTTTCATGGAAAATCTGCTATTAATGAAATCATTTCATTTAAGTACTTATAGTATGCTTCTATTGTCAATATATTACTCAATAATATGTGGATCATTAATTTTATGAATAAAATACTTTAATCCCTTGTATTTAATAATTAAACATATATACTGCACACTTCATCATATCTTTGCCTTTCTTTGAAATGATTCCCATGTTCATAGAAAATTAGCATTAGTTGCCACTAAAGTGTTTTCTAAGATATTCTAAAATGTTTCATAAAATCAACATTTTATAATTTATTTTAAAACACTATTCTTAACGTAGTCATCACTCTAATAACCCAGAACTTTTTAAGTATATGCTATATGCATATACAACTTTCACAGATATAGAATGATGAAGCTCGCCTTGGAATGATTTTACTTTACTGTTAATTTACTGTTTATGGCTTTTCTACTCTCTGCCACAAGAAAAGAGTATACACAAAAATACTGCTTTTGTATCATTACTTCCATTCTCTTTTGGAAGGTCGGTTCAAAGTATGTTGGAGCCTTTCAGTCTCATTATCCCATGGCTGATTCTTTTTTCCTCCATAATTCCTATCTCTTTGCCTTTCTTTACTGCATTCTGAGTAAAATCCTAAGTCCTATGATCAGTTCACTAATTTTCTCTTAAACTATTTTCACTCTAGAATTTATTCCACCTAAACGTTTTAAAAATTTCAATGAAAATAGCTGTATTCACAAAATTTTCAGTTGGTTCTATTCTTTATAATTTTATATAT
>NW_016852709.1:0-1307 GCF_001698545.2 Rhinopithecus bieti | reverse complement strand
GGATTAGCAATATTAACCTGGGCAACATAGTGACAAAAGCAGAAGAAAGAAAAGAAAAGAAAAGAAAAGAAAAGAAAAGAAAAGAAAAGAAAAGAAAAGAAAAGAAAAGAAAAGAAAAAAGAAAGAAGAAAAGAAAGAAAATAAAGAAAAGAAAGAAAGCTGGGCATCATGGTGTGTGCCTGTAATGCCTGCTACTCAAGACTGAGGTGCGAAGATCTGTGGAACCCAGGAATTCCAGCCTCCAGTGAACTAGAATCAGGGCATTGCAGTCCAGCCTGGGTGACAGAATGAGACCCTCTCTTCCACCCCATCCCCCAAAAAACAACTAGTAATATTAATCTGGAAAACAGAGATACAATAGAAGGAAAAATATTTACCCTCAGAACTAGACATTATCTTCATTATATTTCATTCTGCATAAAATTTTAGTCTGGATAAGAACAAACTTACCCTTTGTGTGATATATGTCATATTACATACATTTTCTATTCAATGTTAAATAATAGAAAGGACCCAACATCCATTTTACTGTTTTTAAAAATCATTAAATACAAATTGGCAAGTTTCTTTTATATACTTTTCAAAGACTAAAAAATAATTACAGAGGAGTTTCAGATGTTGCTTATCTGAGTGGATGAGATTTCTTCTTAATATTTCATGCTGTTCCTAGTAAACACATAAGATCATTATGTGATATAGTCGTTACATTTATTCCTCATTTGCTAACATTTGCTAATGCTGTTTAATGGTTATGCATATCTGTTTTCCAAGTGATATTTACTAACATGCTATATTCTTCCCTGTACCCTGGTGAAAAGTATATTTATCCTTAATTATTTTATAATTCCTTCTTGCAGTTATATTGAATATTCTTTGTTCCTAGAAATGCCTTTTATAGGTGAGAAACATTAATTATGTTGTCTCTTAGGAGACAATTTCTTCTTCTCACCAACAGTTGGAACACTTGTTCTGAATGTACCATATGGTCCTTACTAGATTTTTCATTTCTTCAAATTTGATTAATATTCCTGTAGTGTTATAATTGGTAAACATGTTACATGCTGTCACGTAAGTTTAAATTATTGACCTCTAAGAAAAACATCTGTAAAAAATTCATTTTTTTTTCTTTGCTGTAAAATAAACAGCTCTCCGGGGGAAATACACACCTTTCCTGTAAGTACCTCAGAATAAATCAGGTATTTTGGAGGTATATTAATTTCAAATTTGAGCACCAACTTAAAGAATCTGTACTAGTTAAAAATCTCAAATCCAGAATGATACACTTAGTTCCCCTTTTTTCATAGATT
>NW_016852708.1:0-899 GCF_001698545.2 Rhinopithecus bieti | reverse complement strand
TGTATGTCAGTGTGTGCATATATGTATGTGCATGTGTATGTGTGTGCATGTGTGTTTATATGCGTGTGTGCATGTGTGTGTGTATGAATATGTGTGCATTTTGGGGTCTATGCATATCCACATCTTGTATTTCTCACCTTGCCTGTCTGGATTTGCATTTCTGCATATTTGTGTTACACATTGTCTCCTGCATGTCTCTATAGCCTCTGGTCTCTCTGTAGTCACACTTTAGAATGGTCTTTTGGTGTCTCTATGCCTATCTGTTTATTTGGGATGTCTCTCTTTGTGTCTTTGTGTCTCTCCATGCTGATATAGGTCTGTGTATGTGTTTGTGTGTGCCTGTGACTGGCTTATCTGTGGGTCTAGCTTGGTGTGTGGGTTTAGTGTGTGTGTGTGTGTATGTGCATGTCTCGTGAATGCTTTTCTTTTCCACATCATCCTGCCTTCTTCCATGGATGGAGTCAGATCATTCATTTTCCAGCTTGAGGAGAATGATAGGCTTGGACTTCTGTGGCAAGAGGCAGCCATCCTTGCGATGTGTCTGAGGCGTGGCTTGCAGGGCCTCTTGAGACTGTCCCCACTCTCAGCTCTGTGAAGCTGTGTACTGAAAACATTCGAAAGGGGCAGAATTATCTGTGCTGAAACCAATGCCTCCCTCCTGTCTGCTGCTAGCAAGGATTACACACAAACACCTCCATAACCACGTTCTCTAGTCCCTGCAAAGGAAGGTGCTTAGAGCTGGTGAGACAAAAACAATCCATTCTTCTGCCAGCTCTGGGTGATTCTCTGCCCTGAAATTTTCTTGTGTCCAGGATAAGCAGCATTATTGGTTCTTTTGATCAAGTTCTTATGTTTAACCAGCTTGCCCTCTGCTGTGCTCTGCATCCCAGCCCCATTCC
>NW_016852707.1:0-898 GCF_001698545.2 Rhinopithecus bieti | reverse complement strand
AAAAAAAGGAAAGTTAAGAAATATTTATCAACTCAGCAGAATGAGGGGACCAATGAAATTGGTATGGCCTGGTTTCCAAAAGTAAAAAAATATTCACAACACTCATATTTAACTTCTAGATCAAAAAACATATTCAGAGCCAGGAGCAGTGGCTCACGCCTGTAACCCCAGCATTTTGGGAGGCTGAGGTGGGCAGATCATTTGAGGCCAGGAGTTCAAGACCACCCTGGCCAACATGGCAAACCCTCATCTCTACTAAAAATAGAAAAATTAGCCAGGAGTGGTGATGGGCGTCTGTAGTCCCAGCTACTCAGGAGGCCGAGGCATGAGAATCACCGGAACCCAGGAGGTGGAGGTTGCAGTGAGCTGAGATTGGGCCACTGCACTCCAGCCTGGGGAACACAGTGAGAGAGACTCTGTCTCAAAAAATACCCAACATATTCACTAACGCTCCCCAAACTCATCCTTAAGAGCTGCAAAAGCTCAAACAGAGAAGCTTTCCAGGACACATTCAAATTCTTCCTTCACACTAAGCCTGTGGCTTGTTTTGCTTCACAAATAAACCTTTCCATTGCTTTCAAGATAAAGGACATTCTTTTCTTCCCCGGAGTTTTTGAAGTAACTGTGGCAGATCTTACCATATAGTATTTGTCCAGGCGCAGCCTGTCTATTCCTTTCCATTCTCGATTCATGGTTTGCCAAAAGGTCTGAATGAACAGGTGTTCTGCAGTGAACAAAAGGCTCTAAATACTTGCCTTCCACATCAATATATTAACATATAGCAAGAAAATAATGAAGAGGAACAAACTAGCATTATTTATTACTCACTTTTCTCAGTAATTCTTGGGCAGCTAGAAAACGTTTGATAATTAAAATAATCATTTCTTTTACATTTATT
>NW_016852706.1:0-694 GCF_001698545.2 Rhinopithecus bieti | reverse complement strand
CTTAAGTAGGTAAACAAAGCCACCTGGAAGCTCGAAATGGGTGGAACCCACCGCAGCCCAAGGCAGCCTGCCTGCCTCTGTAGACTCCACATCTGGGGACAGGGCATAGCTAAACAAAAATCAGCAGAAACCTCTAAGGATGTAGAAGTCCCTGTCTGACAGCTTTGAAGAGAACAGTGGTTCTCACAGCATGGAGATTGAGACCTGAGAATGGACAGACTGCCTGCTCAAGTGAGACCCTGACACCAGAATAGCCTAACTGGGAGATATCCCCACTAGGTGCAGACCGACACCTCACACATCACACGGCTGGGTACACCCCTGAGACGAAGCTTCCAGAGTGAGAATCAGACAGTAACACTCACTGTTCAGCAACATTCTATCTTCTGCAGTCTCCACTGCTGATACCCAGGAAAACAGGGTCTAGAGTGCACCTCGAGCAATCTCCAACAGACCTGCAGCTGAGGGTCCTGACTGGTAGAAGGAAAACTAACAAAAGAAAGGACACCCACACCAAAACCCCATCAGTACATCACTATCATCAAAGACCAAAGGCAGATAAAACCACAAAGATGGGGAAAACAGGTCAGTAAAGCTGGAAATTCAAAAAATCAGAGCATCTCTCCCCTCCAAAGGAACATAGCTTATCCCCATCAATGGAACAAAGCTGGACAGAGAATGACTTTGACGAGTT
>NW_016852705.1:0-1918 GCF_001698545.2 Rhinopithecus bieti | reverse complement strand
TGGGCGACAGAGCGAGACTCTGTCTTAAATAAATAAATAAATAAATAAATAAATAAATAAATAAAAGTTTGAGGTTAGGCACAATGGCTCATGCCTCTGATCCCAGCATTTTGGGAGGCCCAAGTGGGAGGATTGCTTGAACTCAAAGGTTCAAGACCAGCCTGGGCAATATAGTGAGACCCCACTCTCCAAAATAAAAGTAAATACATAAATTAGCTGGATTGGTGGCATTTGCCTATTGTCCCAGCTACTCAGGAGGCTAACGTTGGGAGGATTGCTTGAGTTCGGGAGGTCAGGGCTTCAGTGAGCTATGATGATCACACCCCTGCACTCCAGCCTGGGTGACAGAACAAGACCCTGTTTCAAAGTAAATACATTAAAATAAAAGTTTGATAGAATGTCAACTAGAAATGTAGAAGAAATAGTAGAGTTAGAAAATGGCTCACGCCTGTAATCCAGCACTTTGGGAGGCTGAGGCGGGCAGATCACAAGGTCAGGCGATCAAGACCATCCTGGCCAACATGGTGACACCCTGTCTCTACTAAAATACAAAATTAGCTGGTCGTGGTGGCATGTGCCTGTAATCCCAGCTAATCGGGAGGGTGAGGCAGGAGAATCATTTGAACCAGGGAATCGGAGGTTGTAGTGAACCGAGATAGCACCACTGCACTCCAGCCTGGCGACAGAGCAAGACTCTTTCTCAAAAAAAAGAAAAGAAAAGAAAAGAAAAGAAAATCACCATTTTGCAACCATCAGAGTATTAATTCAGGCAAGAATCAATGGATACCAAAATGACTGGATGAAATTCAGAAGAGGAACAGGCTATATTTACATAGTCTTAAGGTATTTCCCCATAGATGAGGTATTAATTTCAATGGAAACAAATGGTAACAATGGAGGAGCCTGGCCTACACTACCTTAAACAAATGATCAAAATCAATATCACCGTCAATACCACAAACTGGCTGGGTGCGGTAGTTCATGTCTGTAATCTTAATGCTTTGAGAGGCTGAGGCAGGAGGATTGCTTGAGCTGAGGAGTTCAAGACCAGCCTGGGCAACATGCGGAGACCTCATCTCTACAAAAAATAAACCAAAAAAAGAAATTGCCAGGCATGGTAGTGCACACCTGTAGTCCGAGCTACTTGGGAGGCTAAGGCAGGAGGTTCGCTTAAGCCCAGAAGCTCAAGGCTGCGGTGAGCTTAGATCATACCATTGCACTCTAGCCTAGGCAACAGAGTGAAATACTATCTCTCTAATGAAAGTTTTTTTTTAAAAGGACAAACTGAGTTTGTCCTTGTCACATTATGAGTTTGCCACATTATGAGTTTCCCAATGTGAACTGAGAAGCATGCAAAATCAATATCCTGATGTGAACTGAGAAACAATGAGGAATTTATGTACATAAATTTCTAAAAAAAAAAAAAAAAAATGCATAACCTGAATCTAATCATGAGGAGAGATAAGACAAACCCCAATTGAGGAACATTCTATGAAAGAGTGGCCTCCACCCTTCGAAAAAAATGTGGATGTTGGCCAGGCACGGTGGCTCATGCCTGTAATCCCAGCACTTTTGGAGGCCAAGGTGGGTGGATCACGAGGTCAGGAGATCAAGACTACCCTGGCTAACATGGTGAAACCCCGTGTCTACTAAAAATACAAAAAATTTGCCAGGCTTGGTGGCAGGCGCCTGTAGTCCCAGCTACTTGGGAAACTGAGGCAGGAGAATGGCATGAACCCGGGAGGAGGAGCAGCTTGCAGTGAGCAGAGATTGTGCCACTGCACTCCAGCCTGGGTGACAGAGCGAGACTCTGTCTCAAAAAAAAAAAAAAAAAAAAAAAAAAAAAAAAGAAAAAGAAAAAAGAAAAAAGTGCAGATGTTGTAAGAGAAAAAGAAAAGTTCAGGGACTGTTTTGTTTT
>NW_016852704.1:0-758 GCF_001698545.2 Rhinopithecus bieti | reverse complement strand
TCACAATTGCTACAAAGAGAATAAAATACCTAGGAATTCAACTTAGAAGGGACTTGAAGGACCTCTTCAAGGAGAACTACAAACCACTGCTCAATGAAATAAAAGAGGACTCAAACAAATGGAAGAACATTCTATGCTAATGGATAGGAAGAATCAATACAATGAAAATGACCATACTGCCCAAGGTAATTTATAGATTCAATGCCATCCCCATAAAGTCACCAATTACTTTCTTCATAGAATTGGAAAAAACTACTTTAAAGTTTATATGGAACTGAAGAAGAGCCTGCATTGCCAAGACAATCCTAAGAAAAAATAACAAATCTGGAGGCATTAGGCTACCTGACTTCAAGCTATACTACAAGGCTACAATAACCAAAACAGCGTGGTACTGGTACCAAAACAGATATATATACCAATGGAACAGAACAGAGGTCTCAGAAATAACACCACACATTTACAACCATCTGATCTTTGACAAACCTGACAAAAACAAGAAATGGGGAGAGGATGCCCTATTTCATAAACGGTGCTTGGAAAATTGCCTAGCCATATATAGAAAGCTGAACTGGATCCCTTCCTTACACCTTATACAAAAATTAATTCAAGGTAGATTAAAGACTTAAATGTTAGACATAAAACCATAAAATTACTAGATGAAAACCTAGGAAATACCATTCAGGACATAGGCATGGGCAAGAACTTCATGACTAAAACACCAAAAGCGATGGCAACAGAAGCTAAAATAGTCAAATGGG
>NW_016852703.1:0-816 GCF_001698545.2 Rhinopithecus bieti | reverse complement strand
GAAGCTTTCTGAGACACCGCTTTGTGATGTGTTAATTCATCTCAAAGTGTTACACGATTGTTATCATTCACCGTTTTGGCAGCAGTGTTTTGGAGGAATATGAAAAGGGATATTTTGTATCATACTGAAACCTACGGTGACAAAGGAAATATCCTCAGATAAAAGCTAGAAAGAAACTTTCTGAGAAACTACTTCCTGATATGTTAATTCATCCCACAGAGTTACACCTTTATTTTCATGAAGCAGTTTGCAAAGGCTGATTCCCTGGAATCTGCAAAGAGATATTTGGAAGTGCATTGAGGCCTATGGTGAAAAGGAAATATCAGATAAAACTACAAAGAAGCTTTCTGAGAAACTGCTTGGTGATGTGTGTACTCATCTCACAGAGTTACACTTTCTTTTTCTTTGAGCAGTTTGATAACACTGTTTCCTTGGAATCTGCAATGGGATATTTCGGAGTGCATTGAAGCTTATGGTGACAAATGAAATATCCTCGTAAAAAACTAGAAAGAAGCTTTCTGAGAAACAACTTCTTGATGTGTTAGTTCATCTCAAAGAGTTACACATTCTCTTCATGGATCAGTTTAGTAGCTCTGTGTTTGGGGAATCTGAGAAGGGATATTTTGGATCAAATTGAAGCTTATGATGACAAAGGAATTATCCTCAGTTGAAAACTAGAAAGAAACTTTCTGAGAAAGTGCTTTGTGATGTGTGAATTCATCATACGGATCTACACCTTTCTTTTCATGGAGCAGTATGCTAACACTGTTTTCGTGGAATCTAAAAAGAGATATTTGGCAACTCTTTGATACCTAT
>NW_016852702.1:0-962 GCF_001698545.2 Rhinopithecus bieti | reverse complement strand
TTATTTATTTATTTATTTTTTTTTTTGAGACGGAGTCTTGCTCTGTCGCCCAGGCTGGAGTGCAGTGGCCGGATCTCAGCTCACTGCAAGCTCCGCCTCCTGGGTTCACGCTATTCTCCTGCCTCAGCCTCCGGAGTAGCTGGGACTACAGGCGCCCGCCACCTCGCCCGGCTAGTTTTTTTGTATTTTTTAGTAGAGACGGGGTTTCACCGTGTTAGCCAGGATGGTCTCGATCTCCTGACCTCGTGATCCGCCCGTCTCGGCCTCCCAAAGTACTGGGATTACAGGCTTGAGCCACCGCGCCCGGCCTATTTTATTTTTTGAAGTAAAAGTGGAATAATAAAGAAGGGATGAGAAAAGCTAACCGTTTATCAATATGGGCTGCGGGCTCATAGCAGGCATGCTCTTATGCTCTGCTTTGTTTTGACCAAATCAGCTTTATAGGATGGATTGACGAACAATAGAATGTTTACATTCAATTAAGGAAGGTAGAGCTTTTTCCAGGGTCCTTATAGAGAAAAGGATATCCGAGAGTCCAAGATTAGCCTCACCAGTCACTCCCAGAATCACACAAGAGAGAACCATCTTAAGCCAATTAAGCCAAGAACCGCCATAAGTCATACATTTCTGTGGACATTTCCGTCACATACAGTTGACCCTTGAACAACACAGGTTTACACTGCAAAGGTCCAAAATATATTGCTTGCCAGTGTACTGGTGTGTGCCTGTAACCCCAGCTACTTCGGAGGCCAAGGCAGGGGGATTGCTTGAGGCCAGAAATTCTAGACCAGTCTGGGCAACATAACGACACACTGCGTCTCTTTCTCATTCCTTTCTTTCTTTCCCTTTTTTTTTTTTTTTTGAGATGGAGTCTCGATCTTGTCACCCAGACTGGAGTGCAGTGGCACTATCTTGGCTCACTGCAACCTCTGACTTCTGAGTTCAAGCAATTCTCCTGCCTC
>NW_016852701.1:0-814 GCF_001698545.2 Rhinopithecus bieti | reverse complement strand
AAGGATAATACCAATGTTATTTAAACTGTGCCAGAAAACAGGAAAAAATGGAAAGTTCACTAATAATTTTATAAAGCTAGCAAAGCTGAGACCAAAATCTGTTAAAGATAGTACATAAAAAGATAACTATAAGCAGTTATCAGTAATAAATATAAAAAACAGAATAAAATATTAACAAACTCTAAAATATGTAGACAAATAGATCTCAGAAGTATAGCAAGAGATAAAACTATACTATTACCTGATAGGGATAGATCCACAAAGGCAAAAATAAACAGTCAAATACCAAATTCTTTTTTGTTTTTTGCTTTGTTTTGTTCTGTTTTTGTTTTTGAGACAGGTCTCACTCTGTCGCCCAGGCTACAGTTCAATGGCACAATCACGGCTCACTGTAGCCTCGACCTCTCAGGCTCAGGTGATCCTCCCACCTCAGCTTCCCAGATAGCTGGGACTACAGGCTGAATTCTCTTTTCTAAAAAAGTTTTTTTTCTATGTGTATTTTGATACAGATAGTGTCTTTTTTCCCCAGGAATTCTATCAATATAGTTAATTACATAAAAAATTTGGGGAGGCCAAGGGGAGTGGATCACCTGAGGTCAGGAGTTCAAGGCCAGCCTGACTAACATGGAGAAACCCCGTCTCTACTAAAAATACAAAATTAGCCTGGCATGGTGGCCCATGCCTGTAATCCCAGCTACTCGGGAGGCTGAGGCAGGAGAATTGCTTGAACCTGGGAGGTGGAGGTTGCCGTGAGCTGAGATCGCACCATTGTACTCCAGCATGGGTGACAAAAGCGAAACTCTTGTCTAAAAAA
>NW_016852700.1:0-322 GCF_001698545.2 Rhinopithecus bieti | reverse complement strand
TGTGTGTGTGAGTGTGTGTGTGTGTGTGTGTGTGTGTGTGTGTGTGTGTGTGTGTGTGTCTGAGTGTCTGTGTGAGTGTGTGTGTGTCTGTGATGTGTGTGTGTGTGTGTGTGTGTTGTGCTGTGTGTGTGTGTGAGTGTGTGTGTGTGTGTGTGTGTGTGTGTGTGTGTGTGTGTGTGTGTGTGTGTGTGTGAGTGTGTGTGTGTCTGTGACTGTGTGTGTGTGTGAGTGTGTGTCTGTGTGTCTGTGTGAGTGTGTGTGTGAGTGTGAGTGTGTGTGTGTGTGAGTGTGTGTGTGTCTGTGAGTGTGTGTGTCTGTGTGT
>NW_016852699.1:0-963 GCF_001698545.2 Rhinopithecus bieti | reverse complement strand
GTGTGGTTAGTCTAACTCTAAATTTCTCTATGAATAGTCTAGACAGTTTGGGTCTGAAATTGTTAAACATGTTATTTATTTTTTAAAATAACTTATAGAAAACTTTTTTTTTTAAATGAAGAGGCAAATTCGTGGAGTCAGTGGAGCATGGACTTTAGAATGAAAGTAGAACAACCCTTCGATAAGTCATATCTCTTAGGACTTCAGTTTCCTCATCTGTCATTTCTATCTCAGAGGGCACTTATGAGAAATGAGCATGATATGTGTGAAAGCACTTTGTAAAATATAAAATATGAGGTAAATGTTAATCATTATTAGTGCCTCCTTCAGAAGTACTTGTCTGATAGCTGTTTGCCATTATATTTGGTTTGTTGAAACTGACCAGATATCTTTTATCCTGCTGAACATTCTAAACAGTTGACTAAAATGAGCATGCCAAAGGGGAAAAGGAGAGGAGAGGATCCAGAAAGAGCTAGTAAAAGCAGCTTCTGGCAAGGAGGATGATGGTATAGACTATATGGGAAAGTATAAGAGGAACCTAAGCCACAGTCCTATGGCTAGACCAGAACAAGTGACCTTGAAAGTTGTATGATCACTACACAGCCCTGATTGGGTACAGTTGTTCCTCTTGCCTGTTCCTAAACCATTCCTAAAATTCATATACATAAGGATTTGTTTGTGAACCTCCCTGCTTTTCTGGGAATTAGATCAGCAAGGTAAATTTTTTACACTTCATTACCAAAATTAGGTCTCAGTACACATGATTTATAAATAGAATTCTATAAGGATTAAGAATCCTGTTTGTATTATGCTATAAGTGGGCATCTGTTTTTGTATTTCATTCCTTGATTGGCAACCATAAACATAAACTGTTTTGCCATTTTATTTCCATTAAAATATAGTCTAAAAGGCTATCAATGAGTTATTCATCACCAAATCTGTATTTAATTAAGATATAATAAA
>NW_016852698.1:0-1925 GCF_001698545.2 Rhinopithecus bieti | reverse complement strand
TCTAAAAAATAACTATATTTTATAAAGAATATCTTTGCTTAAAATACAGAAATCTTACTAGTTTTCCATTTGAACTAATTTCTCATCTAAAGAAGCAACGATGAAATCTCGTATTTTCTAGGCATCACATTTTCTATGTTAAACTATTAAATAGCTAACTAGGAATGAAGACATAAAAAATGGAATCATGTTTCCTCTCTTAAATCAGAAACAAAAGTTACTTGGTACTTCAAAGTACTGATTGTCCTTGAGATGTAAAGGGAATGTCTAATGTTCCACATCAATAATCTGACCCACATCAGAAGCTATTTTGGATAACAGGAAATAGTTATCTTTATCGAACATATAAAAGTTCACGTTAATATGTGGCTGATTGTAAAACGACCCTGCCAAGAAGAAATGCATTAGAGCGTTTCAGTCTGGTGGCCTGTACTTAAGGCTGAGTCAGCACTTCCATGATACAGCTTCATCTTTGAGGCTCCAATAACTGAGCCAATTAAAACCAATTCCAGGTTAAAACTCCACACACAGCTTTCTGGGCAGAAAGGCTCTCTTTATAGAGACAATTTTACTTTTCTAAATGCATATCTTTAAAGATCTCTTTATAGTTGTGATTAAGGCTTGGGGTTTTTGCTAATTTAAAAGGTACTTTTTTTCTTTTCTTGGATGTGTATGTGTTCATTAGAGTATTGCTTGGTTTTAAATAAAATGGGCAGAGTATGCTATTCAAGTGGTTCATACCTTCCCAAAGCAAAGTTAAAATATTAAGTTCAGGAAAGTAATAATTAACAACTATTCTTCCTAAATGTCTTGGACATGAAACCGGAGGCAGTTTCCCCTAGGATAATGAAGAGTGCGTTAACATGACACATCTGTGGTTTAAATACCCTCCATGTTCGCAGTCTGTGGCTTGGCAGTGCTTGGAGAGAAAAAGCCACCGTTTGTTGTCTGTGACCCAGTGGCCATCTGTAGTGTGGCAAGAAGGGGATCTCATTGGCATTTCTGTCATATTGTGGCCTAGTTCCTAAAACCTGGCATGAGGATTAAAGTGATGAAGGGCCAGGGTCCAAGCTGAAGACGAAGCATAGAAGAACACAGGGAGACTCTAGGGACTACCCGGCATTAGCCCAGGAAGGACCTAAACCAGCAACTCGCTGCAAAATTCTGCAACAGCAAAATTGTGGTTACAATCTGGTCATAACTTTACAGTTCCTGAAGGGCTAAGACATAGCTGTCAGTTGCAGAGTTAGAATCTTACCTTTAACAGTATCTGGGTCACAGGAGATGCTCAATTTATATGTGTCTTAGGAATAAAGTATCTACTAAATTGCCACTCTGACTGCATTTTACCAATAAAAGAGCACACAAATGCAAAGAAATGAATCAATCATATGGCAAAGTTTTCACAAGAGTGTCCTTATTTTTTTAACCTATAGCCTGATAGTTAAAATTTACTAGTTCATGTGACTACAGTGAGTAAGGAAGTCCTACAGAAAACTGTTTGCAACAGCCCTTCCGAAGCAACAGAAAAAAAATGATGTTGAGATTTTTTTTTTTTTTTTGTATATTTGTTGGCCAACATCATGGATCAATAGAGAAATGCAAATCAAAACCACAATGAGATACTATCTCATGCCAGTCAGAATGGTGATTATTAAAAAGTCAAGAAACAATAGATGCTGGTGAAGCTGTGGAGAAATAGGAACACTGTTGGTGGGAGTGTAAATTAGTTCAACCATTGTGGAAGACAGTGTGCTGATTCCTCAAGGATGTAGAACCAGAAATACTATTTGACCCAACAATTCCATCACTGGGTATATACCCAAAGGAATCTAAATCATTCTATTATCAAGATACATGCACACATATGTTTACTGCAGCATTATTTACAATAGCAAAGACATAGAACCAACCCAAATGCCCAC
>NW_016852697.1:0-958 GCF_001698545.2 Rhinopithecus bieti | reverse complement strand
TTTAATATAATATAATAATTTAATATTGTATAATATATAACCTGGCCAGGTACGGTGGCACATGCCTGTAATTCCAACACTTTGGGGGGCCAAGGCAGGCAGATCACGAGATCAGGAGATCGAGACCATCCTGGCCAACACGGTGAAACCCTGTCTCTACTAAAATACAAAACAATTAGCTGGGCGTGGTAGGGCGCGCCTGTAGCCCCAGTTACTCGGGACGCCGAGGCGGGGGAATCGCTTGAACCCAGGTGGCAGAGGTTGCAGTGAGCGGAGTTCGGGCCCCTGCACTCCAGCCTGGTGACAGAACAAGACTCCGTATCTATCTATCTATCTATCTATCTATCTATCTATCTATCTATGTAATTTTTCTCTGTTTTTAGGTCATCTCAGCTTTGCAGTACAGCGCTCAAGTGTCATTTTAATACTTATGGTATCAGGACGGTCTCATCTTTCTTACAGAGAGTTCAAAATTATTTTCATTCTTATAGGAAGTTTTTGTTGTAAATGTTAGAGTGCTCAGAAATGAGTAGTTACTTGCTTGAGTTTATAAAGCTGTTAATATTTGAATCTAAATCATATGGTTCAGATGAATATATTCTTTCTTTTGATAAAATTTGGTTTTGATAAATAGATTTCTACATGAATAAATATTCTCAGAAGGCATTTAGTCTGGATATAATATGGATACATCTCTCTATCTACATAATTTGTCTATCCGTATCCAAATACAGATAATATTAATATACAACAGAATTCACACATTTATGTGAACTAAAATGTAACTTCACAGTCCTTCAGTTTTCATATCAGCTCCATGAATAACCTCAGAGTAATAAATACATGATGTTGTGTAGTAGATGAAACTTTAATACCCATTTGAATCATTGCCAATCACCCTCCTGCTTCCTACATTTTTTGTTTGTTTTTGTTTGTTTTGTTTTGTTAAATTTTAAAA
>NW_016852696.1:0-897 GCF_001698545.2 Rhinopithecus bieti | reverse complement strand
AAGCCTTCTAAGAAAATGCTTTGTTTTGTGTCAATTTATCTCACAGAGTTACGCCTTTGTTTCCATGGAGCAATTTGCTAACACTGTTTTCATGGAATCTGCAATAGGATCTTTGTGAGTGCATCGAAGCCTGTTGTGACTAAGGATATACGCTCAGAGAAAAACCAAAAACAATCTTTCTGAGAAACTGCTTTGGGATGTGTGAGTTCATCTCAAAGATTTACATTTATCTTTCATGAAACAGTTTGCTAATACTTTTTTCGTGGAATCTGAAAAGGGATATTTGCGAGTGCATTGAGGAATAGGTTAAAAAAGGAAATATACTAATAAAAAGACTAGAAAGAGGTTTCTTTGAAACTGCTTTGTGATGTGTCAATTCATCTCACAGAGGTACATAGGTTTCTACATTGAGAAGTTTGCTAACACTCTTTTGGTGGAATCTGCAATGGGATATTCCAGAGTGCATTGAGGAATATGGAGTAAAAGGAAACATCCTCAGATAAGTACTACAAAGAAGTGGTCTGAGAAACAGCTTTGTGATGTGTGAATTCATCTCACATAGTTCCACCATTCTTTTCATGGACCAGTTTGGCAGCACTGGTTTTGGGGAATCTGAGAAGGGCTATTTTGGATCGTATTGAAGCCTAGTGTGGAAATATCTTCAGATAAAAATTAGAAAGAAGCTTTCTCAGAAACTTCTTTGTGATGTGTGTATTCACCTCAGAGAGTATTACCTTTCTGTTCATGAAACAGATTGCTAACACAGTTTTCATGGAATCTGCAAAGGGATGTTTGGGAGAGCATTGAAGTCTATGGTGAAAAGGAAATATCCTCAGAGAAAAGTAGAAAGAAGCTTTCTGAGAAACTGCTTTGTGACGTGTGAATTCATCTTACAGG
>NW_016852695.1:0-2457 GCF_001698545.2 Rhinopithecus bieti | reverse complement strand
ATCAGATAAAACTGGAAAGAAGCGTTCAGAGAAACTGCATTGTGATGTGTGAATGCAATTCGCAGAGTTACACTTTTCTCTTCATTGATCACTTTGCTAACACAGTTTTCTTGAAATCTGCAATGGGATGTTTCTTAGCGCAATGAAGCTTACGGGGACAAAGGAAATATCCTCGGATAAAAACTTGAAAGAAGCTTTCTGAGAAACTTCTTTGTGATCTGCAAAATTCATCTCACAGAGTGACACCTTTCTCCTCATGAAGCCTTTTGCTAAGACTGTTTTCGTAGAAATTGCAAAGTGATATTTGGGAGCCCATTGAGCTCTATGGTGAAAAACGAAATATCCTCAGATAAAAACTCGGAAGAAGCGTTTTGTGAAACTGAATTGTGACATGTAAATGCAACTCACAGAGTTACACTTTCATTTTCATTGATTCGTTGGTTAACACTGTTTTCTTAAAATCTGCATTGGGATATTTCTTAGTGCAATGAAGCTTACAGTGACAAAGGAAAACTTCTCAGATAAAAACTAGAAAGTAGATATCTGAGAAACTTCTTTGTGATATGTGAATTCATCTCACAGAGTTACAACTCAGTCTTCATGAAGCAGTTTGCTAACACTGTTTTCGTGGACTCTACACAGTCACATTAGAAGCTCATTGACACACATGGTGAAAATGGAAATATCCTCAGATAATAAATAGAAAGATGGTTTCTGAGAAATCGCTTTTTGATGTGTGAAATCATCACACAAATTTTCACCTTTCTCCTCATGAAGCCATTCGCTACAACTGTTGTCGTGGAAATTGCAAAGTGATATTTGGGAGCCCATTGAGGGCTAAGGTGAAAAGGAAATATTCTCAGATAAAACTGGAAAGAAGCGTTCTGAGAAACTGCATTGAGACATGTGAATGCAACTCACAGAGTTACACTTTTTTTTTCATTGATTCTTTGGCTAACACTGTTTTCTTGAAATCTGCAATGTGATATTTCTTAACGCAATGAAGCTTAGGGTGACAAAGGAAATATCCCAAGATAAAAACTAGAAAGTAGCTTTCTGAGAAACTTCTTTGAGATATGTGAATTCATCTCACAGAGTTACAAATTAGTCTTCATGAAGCAGTTTGCTAACACTGTTTTCATGGAATCGGCCAAGTGATATTTGGGAGCACATTAATGCACATGGTCAAAAAGGAAATATTCTCAGATAATAACTAGAAAGAAGATTTCTTAGAAACTTCTTTGTGATGTGTGAACTCATCTCACTGAGTTACACTTTCGTTTCATGGAACAGTCTAGTACCACTGTCTTCAGGGAACTAGAGAAAGGATATTTGGATCGCATTGAGGCCTACACTGATAAAGGAAATATCCTCAATTAAAAACGTGAAAGAAGATTTATGAGAAATTGCTCTTTGACATATGAATTCATCACACAGAAATTCACCTTTCCCTTCTTGTAACAGTTTGCTAACATTGTTTACAGGAATTCTGCAAAATGACATTTGGGAGCCAATTGAGGGATATGGTGAAAAGGAAATATCCTTATATAAAAACTGGAAAGAAGGGCTCTGAGAAACTGCAATGTTACATGTGAATGCAACTCAGAGTTACACTTTCCTTTTCATTGATCCGTTTGCTAACATGTTTTCTTGAAATCTGCATTGGGATATTTCTTAGCACAATAAAATTTACATCGACAAAGGAAATATCCTCAAATGAAAACTAGAAAGTACCTTTGTGAAAAACTTCTTTGTGATATATGAACTCATCTTACCGAGTTACAACTTTGTCTTCATGAACCAGTTTGCTAACACTGTTGTTGTGGAATCTATAAAGTGATATTTGGGAGCCCACTGAGGCCTATGGTGAAAAAAAAATATCCTAAGATAAAAACCGGAAAGAAGCATTCTGAGAAGCTGCATTTCGATGTGTGAATGAATCACACAAAGTTACACTTTCCTCTTCAATGATCAGTTTGCCAACACAGTTTTCTTGAAAATTGGAATGGGATACTTCTGAGTGCAAGGAGGCTTATGGTGACAAAGGAAATATCCTCAGACAAAACTAGAAAGAAGCTTTCTTAGAAACTTCTTTGTGATGTGTGAATTCATCTCACAGAGTTACACTTACGATTAATGGAGCAGTCGATTAACACTATCTTTGAGGAACTTGAGAAGGGCTACCTTGGATCTCATTGAGGCCTACGCTGTTACAAGAAATATCCTCAATTAAAAACGTGAAAGAAGGTTTGTGAGAAACTTCTTTGTGATATGTGAATTCATCTCACAGAGTAATAACTTAGTCTTCATGAAGCAGTTTGCTAACAGTGTTTTCGTGGAATCTCCAAAGTGATATTTGGGAGCATATTGAGGCCTATGGTGAAAACGGAAATATCTTCAGATAATAACTACAAAGAAGCTTTCTCAGAAGTTGCTTTCTGATGTGTTAATTCATAA
>NW_016852694.1:0-1924 GCF_001698545.2 Rhinopithecus bieti | reverse complement strand
CATCTCAACAGTGAATCTCAGCATTAGTTTCATTTGGTTTTGTTTTACCTGGCCAGAAGTCATTCTCACTTTTCTTTCCTCTATCTAAATTATCTTTCTGTTTAAACCTCATATATTCCATGGTCCAAAATATTCCAGGATTCCTTAGCTATAAACTCCCTAAGGGATAAAAATGGGAAATGAAATATTTTGCAAAATGTAATACTCATTCCTTTGCAGAAAAAGGATGGTAACGTAAGCTGCTCAGGATGAATGTATCTAGGCTACATGAACAATAACTAAATCTCAGTGGCTTCAGGAGCAAAGTTTTCTTGCTTGCTCACACTGTGTATTCCTCCGGAGTTATCTGGAACTCTGTTTGG
Organism: Rhinopithecus bieti; assembly: GCF_001698545.2. Classification (NCBI taxonomy): domain Eukaryota; kingdom Metazoa; phylum Chordata; class Mammalia; order Primates; family Cercopithecidae; genus Rhinopithecus; species Rhinopithecus bieti. The sequence goes on along the minus strand of NW_016852694.1, from coordinate 1,562 downwards.
TGTCATCTTAATTTGGAGACCTCCCTGAGGGACCAGTCTCTGTGTGGGATGTTAAGAAAGTGCTGGTGACAGATGCTGTAGCTCTGAAATAGACTGTGACATCTCTCCTTACTGTTCGCTAAAGGCCAGAGTTCAGCACTACGATGTACCTGAGCAGCAGAGTGAACTAGAAATCTTTAGCAGATGGCATGGTAATGCCCAGAGAAAAGTAAACTAACGAAATCTTGTGCCTTTTTTCTCAATGCAATATATCAACTATTTGTTAATATGAGCTCTATTTTAATGAGCAGTACACTTGTATTGCTTTTTCCACTCCAGAATGTCTTATGTTGATACACTAGCTCACAGACTGATCCATGGGTTTTACACATCATACTCCTGTGTCCCTTGCTACACAAATCATAGTAATCAGTTGTGTCCAACTTACATATGCATCTATTTTTCCAACATCACCATCTAATGGATATTGCTACATATGGTGGCACAGGTTGTGCACTGCACAAATTTAGAACATGTTCTTCCCACTGTGGATTATGTTAATGCTGGTTCTTGGAATTGTTCAGTACATGGAATGCACAGTTATATATGAAGTTCATGAATCTATCCATTTCCTTTTATATTAGCCAACAGATCATTCCATAAATCTAAGCATAAAGCAATTTATGTATTTTTGCGTTCATGTGCAGTGAAGATTAAATAGATGTATCTATTAAAGCATTCAGAATCATGTCTGGGATCCATGCAACTCATCAAACACCATCCCACATCCCCACTTGTAACACCTGCATATGGCCCCCAGACCCTGCCCTCTACTCCCCTTCAGTGCAATGGAATATGCTACAGAGCTCACTTTGTCTGTGCCCCTGATGCAACAATGTGAACAGCTCTCCCTAATACAAGCTCTAATGGATGGACTGTCTGATTCAGCTTTCTCTTAGCAGTTAGCAGACCAGATGCATTGCCCTTGTCTGATAAAATGCCACCAGTACCCTTTCCTGAATTATTTCAAGCTTTGACTTTTCCCCAGCTTCTTCCTATAGTACTCGTCACTTTCACACACATCAACCTGAGGCACTAGACAAGAGTGTGTTCAAACCTTGTTGCAGAATGCCTTCAGATTTTAACACAGAGCCTACACTTTGCATTAATGACATAGTTAACAACCTGACTTTGAAAGAATAGCACAAAATGTAAGAATCACATTAATTAATTGAAAATATTAAACACAAGTTCAACAGCATTATTTCAAAGACCGCAGAAATAACTTGGCTTAAAATATGTCATTTTAATCTTTTCCTAAGACCAAGATCTCGTTAACAAAACTAAAACATTGCATTTACTGAAGTATTATGTAGGTATGACAGTATTTTAAAAAGTATTCCAAAAGTGACACACTTTATAGGGAATTCAATAATACATTATGTAAATATATCCCTGGGGCTGGGTCCAGTGGCTCCCGCCTGTAATCACAGCAACTTGGGAGCCCAAGTTGGGCAGATCACCTGAGGTCGGAATTTCAAGACCAGCCTGGACAACAGAATGAAAACCTGTCTGTACTAAAA
>NW_016852692.1:0-923 GCF_001698545.2 Rhinopithecus bieti | reverse complement strand
CGGAGTGCATTGAGGAATGTGGAGAAAAGGAAATATCCTCAGATAAATACTAGAAAGAAGCTGTCTGAGAAACAGCTTCGTGATCTGTGATTTCATTTCACAGAGTTACATGATTCTTTTCAAGGATCAGTTTGGGAGCACTGTTTTAGGGGAATGTGAGAAGAGATATTTTGAGTCGCATTGAAGACTAAGGTGACAAAGGAAATATCCACAGATAAAACTAGAAAGAAGGTTTCTGAGAAAGTTCTCTGTGATGTATGAATTCATCTCACAGAGTTCCACTTTTCTTTACTTGGAGCCATTTGCTAACACTGTTTTCATGGAATCCACAAAACAATATTTTGGAGCGCATTCAGGGCTACAGTGAAAAACTAAATATCCTCAGATAAAAAAATTGAAAGAAGCTTTCTGAGAAACTGCACTGTGATGTGTGAATTCATCTCACACAGTTACATCATACTTTTCATTGAGCAGTTCTCGAACACTGTTTTCGTGCCATCTGCAAAGGGATATTTTGGAGCTCATTGAGGCCTCTGGTAAGAAAGGAATTATGCTCATATAAAAACATTTGTGAACTCATCTCACAGAGTTACACGATTCTTTTTTCGATCAGTTTGATAGCACTGTTTTTTAGGAATCCGAGAAGGGATAATTTGGATCGCATTGAAGCATATGGTGACAAAGGAAACATCCTCAGATAAAAATTAGAAAGAACTTTCTGAGAAAATTATTGTGATGCCTGAATTCATCTCACAGAATTGCATGATTGTTTTCATGGAGCAGACTGGTAGCAATGTTTTTAGGGCATCTGAAAAGGGATATGTTGGATTGCATTGAAGCCTTTGATGACAAAGAAAATATCCTCAGATAAAAACTACAATGAAGCTTTCTGAGAAGGTATTTTTTTGATGGCTGAATTTATT
>NW_016852691.1:0-759 GCF_001698545.2 Rhinopithecus bieti | reverse complement strand
TGCTCGCAAATATCCTACTGCAGATTCCATGAAAACTGCTCCATGAAAATAATGGTGTAACTCTTTGAGATGCATTCTCACATCGCAAAGCAGTTTCTCATAAAGCTTCTTTCTAGTTTTCATCGGAGGACATTTTCTTTTTCACAGAAGGAGTGATACACTCCCAAATTTCCTCTTGCAGATTCCACGAAAACAGTGTTAGCAAACTTGTCCATGAAAAGACAGATATATCTCTGTGAGATAAGTTGACACATCACAAAGCAATTTCTCAGAAATCCTCTTTTTGGTTTTTATCTGAGGATATTTCCCTTGTCATCATAGGCTTCAAGGTGCTGCCACAGATCCTGTTGCAGACTCCACGAGAATATCATTAGCAATCTACTCCATAAAAAGAAATATGTAATGCTGAGAGATGAATTCATACATCACAAACCAGTTTCTCAGAAAACTTCTCTCCAGTTTTTATCAGAGGATATTTCCTTTGTCACCATAGGCTTCATTGCAATCCAAAATATCCCTTCTCAGATTCCCCAAAAGCAGTGCTACCAAACTGCTCCATGAAGAGCATCCTGTAACTCTGTGAGATGGATTCACACATTACAAAGCAGTTTCTCAGAAAGCTTCTTTCTAGTTGTTATCTGAGGGTATTTCCTTTGTCACCATAGTCTTCAATGCCCTCCCAATATCCTACCGCCGATTCCAGGAAATCAGTGTTACCAAACTGCTCCATGAAAATAATGGTGTAACTCTTTAAGATGT
>NW_016852690.1:0-962 GCF_001698545.2 Rhinopithecus bieti | reverse complement strand
AAAAAAAAAAAGTTTAAAAGGTAATCAAAAAAATCTAACACTGGCTACCCGCTGAGGACCCTTTCCACGCTGTGGAAGCTTTATACTATCACTCTGCTCAATAAAGCCTACAGCTTTTTTTCTCTGGGTCCCATCAGTGTCTCTCTCTCACCGAGGGCTGCCGCCACACCAAATCTTTGGCGTGGCTAAGGCAAGAACCTTTGGTGTTACATTTTGGCAAGCCAGCCAGGAGGATCTCCAGGAAAGGCATCTAGATTGTCACGTGATGAGTAGGACTGGCCCTCTTTTGCTTGCTGTTCTGTCCTGTCCTTCCTTAGAATTCGGAGGCTAAACTCAGAACTTTTCGATCACTTAAAGGCGATTAGGGTGGCAGCTGGACTAAAGACACTGGTGTCAGACTGTCCGAAAAAGCGCTCTCTAACAACCCCGGACCCTCAGGAACTGGGGATGTCGGTTAGTCTCGATCCAGTTCATAACTCTTTCACTTTCCGTGGCGGTCCGGAAGTACACCCAGGAGTTATCAGCGGATGTTCTAGTCTCCCAGATTTCCTGGTTGAGACCACGGCCCCGCCAGGGGCTCCCCTTGAAAGGGTTACTGAGCCTGAGACCGCCACATCTTCTGACCCCTGCCTCCTGGGTCCTAGTGTCCGCGGGCTAGACTTCTTTCCTCATTTTGCAAGCTAGGTTATTCCCACTAGGCCTGATGAAGATTCCCTATTTAGAAGTTTTTTTTTTTTTTTTTTTTTGAAATTTAAAATATTTATTGAACAGAAATATAAACATAAGCCCCAAAGAAAACAACATGACAAACTTTAAGTAAAATGTAATTTTCTCCTAAGTAATATAACTGCTTTCTGTTCATGGTTTACAGAATGATGGATCTTTCCCTTCTATCCCTTTGTACCTATGGGTATCTAGCAGAAAAGTCCTTAGCTATGGCTATGGGTACACAGAAACTTCCT
>NW_016852689.1:0-1575 GCF_001698545.2 Rhinopithecus bieti | reverse complement strand
TTTCTTTTTTCTTTCTACCTCCTTCCTTCTACTATTTTTTTCTTCAGTTTTATGCTGTTTTCTCTACTCCTGACTTAGAAAGTCATGGCTTACCTTACTTACCCCTACTAGAAAATGAACAGTTTTTGACACCTGACTTCAGACTCCCAGAATTACCAAGTATTTCTGTGGACAATGTAACAATAATAAACTGTTTCCAAGGCTCCAAGTTCTGGCAACATCACTAAATAGGGCAACAAAAAGAAACCAAGGCTTGAAGTTTCACTAGATCTTTGTCATTTTAGGTAGTAATTTTGTGAATTGCTAGATTTAGATCCCCAATAATGCAAGAAATCAAATAAAGTGCCCCACAGGTATTTTATCCATCACACAAAGCTCTTCCACTCTCTCCAATAAGGTCACAGTTTATGACTGTGACTAACATCAAGAAGTAGATAAATTATGCCAGTGAGCCAGACTTAGCAGATGATTAAAGAAATCTGTTAACAATTTACTTGTTCTTATATCCTTCCACCAATCTCTTGATTTTAAGAACAACTTATTTTAAAGGCAAGTGGCTTATATAATCATTCTTCACAAAGTCTCTTTTCACAATGCAGTAGCAACCTGGTTTTCATTTGAATAATTATCCAGGTAAGCTAACTAAATATAAGAATTTATTTTTGATAAGAGTTTCACTCATTTTAGCCTATTTAGGCATCCTATTCACTTACAGACACAGGTGCAAACACAACTGGAACTATTCCATAAAACATTCATACATGTCACCACTGTGTAATTTCCTCCTACATCCTGAATGGAGGCTTCCTTTAAACTTTAAATGAAAATTATAATTGAGCTTGAGTCAGAAAGAGTTTACCTCCCCAATAATGTTAATTATGTCACTAGATTTCATCCTCTTGGATCCCTACTCATTGAAATTCTTCAAGATTTCTTTAATGTGAGGGAGGATATTTTAATTTTATAGGGAAATGCAATTGTTAACATGGAAAAGCATTATTTGGAGGCATCCCCAAGACACTTCTACAAGAACAATAAGCTAAAATGCTAAATCATTTCCATTTACTCACTCATTAACTAAACATCCTTTCATCCCAGGAGCTCAGAGTCTGGAGGTGAGGGGGAACGGGAAGACAGACAATAAACACATATGCAAATAAGCAAAGAAGATTAAGTGTAAGTCATGATCAGTGCTGAGAAGAAAATAAATTCAGAGCTGTGACACAGACTACAAACTGCAACAAACAGCAGAAACAAACTGCAACACAGATCATCTATAAACATACTTAGCAGATTGACATCAAAGCCTTTCTAGGTTGCCTTTATGACTTCTTGACATATGCTTAGGTTCCAAGGATCAAAGCCCCTCAAACTTACCTGTTTCACTTGCTAGAACTAAAGCTAGTCTGTGACATCTCTAGCAGAAAAAAAAGCGCATCACCCATTTCAGAGCACCTCTGCAATTAGGCTTTTGATTATATGATGCGATAACTTATCCACACTGAAACATTTTCAAGAGAGAAACAGATTATTATTATTATTATTATTATTATTATTATTATTATTATTATGTGT
>NW_016852688.1:0-897 GCF_001698545.2 Rhinopithecus bieti | reverse complement strand
CACAAATCACAAAGCAGTGTCTAATAAAGCTTCTTTCTAGTTTTTGTCCGAGGATTGTTCCTTTTTCACCATAGGCCTCAATGAGCTTGAGAATATCCCATTGCAGATTCCACGAAAACAGTTTTAGCAAACTGCTCCATGAAAAGAAAGGTGTACCTCTGTGAGATGAATTCACACTTCAGAAAACAGTTTCTCAGAAAGCTTCTTTCTGGTGTTTGTCTGGGGATAATTCCTTTGTCACCATATTCTTCAAAGCACTCCCAAATATCCTATTGTAGATTCCACAATAACAGTGTTATCAATCTCATCAATGAAAATAACAGTGTATCTCTGTGATTCATATTCACATAATCAAAAGCAGTTTCTCAGAAATCTTCTTTCTAGTTTTATCTGAGGATATGTCCTTTTCACCATAGGCCTCAATGTGCTCCCATATATCACTTGCAGATTCCACAAAAACAGGGTTTGCAAACTGCTCCATGAAAAGAAAGGTGTAACTCTGTGAGATGAATTCACACATCATGAAGCAGCTTCTCAGAAAGCTTCTTCCTAGTTTTTATATGAGTATATATTTTTCCCCCTGTAGGCCTCAATGCGCTCCCAAATATCCCTATGCAGATTCCAAGAAAACAGTGTGGGCAAACTGCTCCATGAAAAGAAAGGTGTAACTCTGCGGGATGAAGTCACATATCATAAAGAACTTTGTCAGAAAGTTTCGTTCTAGTTCTTTTCTGAGAATATTTCGTTTGTCACCATATTAATCAAAGTGATCTAATACATCCCTTCTCAGATTCCCCAAAACGGTGCTACCAAACTGATCCATGAAGAGAATGCTATGGCCCTGTGAGATGAGTTAGCACATCACAAAACCGTTTCTCAGAAATCTTCTTTCTCGTT
>NW_016852687.1:0-1574 GCF_001698545.2 Rhinopithecus bieti | reverse complement strand
CCTGCTCTCAGTATTCATTCTTTGGAGGTTTGATGTTAATTTGGCAGTGTCCATAAAACACTTTCCAGTTCGTGATTTTAACACTTCTTCAAATCTCTGCGCTGACTGGGTCCTTTTCAACTTGATATCTTCTGTACTAAGTGCCTTTAATTACATTGAAACATCCAGATTTTCTCTCTTCTTTTACCACTGGTGACATCTGAGCTATACAATTGTTTCATTGCTCTGTCGCTACTTTTTTTTTTTTTTTTTTTTTTGAGATGGAGTCTCACTCTGTCGCCCAGTCTGGAGTGCAGTGGCGCAATCATGGCTCACTGCAACCTCTGTCTCCAAGCAATTCTCCTGCCTCAGTCTCCCATAATATAGCTGGGATTACAGGTGTGCGTCACCATGCCCAGGTAGTTTTTGTACTTTCAGTAGAGGCAGGGTTTCACCATGTTGGCCAGGCTTGTCTGGAACTCCTGACCTCAAGTAATCCACCTGCCTCAACCTCCCAAACTGCTGGGATTACAGGTGTGAGCCACCGTGCCCTGCCTCTGTTGCTACTGGCATGAACCATCTCAGGAAAAAATTGGTGAATAAATCATAATGCTTGTTTTTGTTTTTCTCTGAGACGGAGTTTCGCTCTTGTTGCCCAGGCTGGAGAGCAGTGGTGCAATCGATTTTGGCTCACTGCAACCTCTGCCTCCTGAGTTCAAGTAATTATCTGCCTTAGCCTCCCGAGTAGCTGGGATTACAGGCACCCACCACCACACCCTGCTAATTTTTGTATTTTTAGTAGAGACGATGTTTTGCCATTTTGGACAGGCTGGTCTTAAGCTGCTGACCTCGTGATCCACCTGACTCAGCCTCCCAAAGTGCTGGGATTACAGGCATGAGCCACCCTACCCGGCCAATTTTTTAAAATTTAGTTTCATAAACCAGTTTTATGTTAATAATGTATGTTTATATTAGATAATACGGAATGCAGCATGTTCTAAAAGACACTCTTTTGCAGTTACAAGTCCTTTGAACTGTCTTCTACAGGTGGGAAATTTATGAGACCTGGTAGTTGAGACTGGTATTTGCTTATAACACAGTTACTAGAAAAATTTGGCTAAAGCTGTTGGAACATACATTTGACATTAGGCCTGCCTCATTGGATGGCCACAGAACTATGGTCTTTTGTACTAACTAGGAGACAATGCCTTTGAGAATGCGACTACCTACAAAAGTTGTAAAAAGTTAAGAATTTCAAGTAGGATCGTAATTAATGATTGATACCTAAGTACGCATTCAGTTTTCAATTTTTGTATTTCATATGATAGTCAAAGAAAATAAAATTAGTCCTAATAAGATCTTGGTTATCAGTGAATTTTAATTAATTCAACTTTTAATTATCCTCTTTTCCTCTTTTTTCTGTTTCTTCTTTTATAGATGTGGAACCTATGGGTCTGGGAGATTAAGACATTACGGTTTATAAATAGAGCACAGGATTTAAGGGAAAAATTATTTATTTATTTCCCTGAATGGTCTCTCAGGGGGAAAAAACAAGCATCAGGCATTTTTAGTGTTTGGCAAGAGGGAGATGAGGT
>NW_016852686.1:12556-13703 GCF_001698545.2 Rhinopithecus bieti | reverse complement strand
TTCTAAAATGGTGAAATATACACAGAAGAGTATATAAAACATATATATGTAACTTAAAGAATAATTTTAAGGAACAAATATCTATGTGTTCGCTACTCAGATTAAAGAAAATAGACTATTTTCTCCAGTATCTTAAAGCTCTTTTGTTTCCCTCCCTGATCACATCTATCTTCTTCCCCTCCTCTACCCCACCAGATGTAATCACTATCCTGAAATTTGGGGTAATCATTCCGTTATTTTCTTTATATTTTACTAACTATAGTTGCATCCCTAAACAATATATTGTTTAGTTTTCCTGTTTTGAACTTTTGTAAATGAAACCTGGCAGTGTGTATGTGTGCTTCTGTGGTTTGCTTCTTTCAACACTGGGTTTTGAGATTCATACATGTACATGTAATTACAGTTCATTTACACTGCTATCTAATATGCCATTGCATGAATGAATATACATTAATGTATTCATTCATCCCACTACTGATAGATATGATGACGGAACAATGTTGATCAAATGTCACACATATGCTACAGTTTCTCTAAGGTATATATACCCAGGAGTAGAATTCCTGGGTCCTGAGATTTGCACATATTCTACTTTGCTATGTAATTCTAAGCCCGTTCCAAAGTGACCACCTAAATGTATACTACAGAGAGTTATGAATGAGAGTTCTACTTCCTCCACATGCTTACCAACCCTCAGTATTTTCCAGACTTTTTTATTTTATGATTCAAGTAAGTGTGGAATACTATTTTATTATGATTTTAATTTGCATTTCCCTGATTACTAATGAGTTTGAGCATCTTTTAATTCAACTGCTGGGCATTTGAGTTTTCTCTTTTAAAAGAGCCTGTTCTACCTTATGGCCTATCTTTCTATTGGTTTATTTTCTTTTGCTTATAGATTCTTAGGGTTCTGTTTATAATCTTATACTAATATTTTATTGGTTATGTTTATGGCTTATCTTTTCACTTTCTTAATAGTGTTTTCTGATAAATGAAAGTTCTTAATTTTAATGCACTCTGATTATCAGTCATTTCTTTTATGATTTATGCATTTTATGTCTTGCTTTAGAAATTCTAGAAATACCCAGATATCAAGACACTCTTTTATATTTTCTTCCAGAAATTTTATATTTTGCATTTTACATTT
>NW_016852686.1:0-7991 GCF_001698545.2 Rhinopithecus bieti | reverse complement strand
TACATCAGAAAAAATTGTTTTGAGAATACTTTTAAGAATTTATAAAAGAATTTGACGGCTGGTATTTCAAAAACAAAAATTTAAGTAGTCATGGGAAAAATGATAGTTTGTTTTACTTATTTTATTGTTTATAATTACTTTTAATTTGAATCCATAGAGGATGGTGTTGGGAGGACATTCGTTTCTTTTAAATCTTAGAGCCTTTAAAGGTATTAATCTGGTCTTGATTACAGCATCCAAAATGAAACATCCCATAATGGTATGAGGGACTGATACATGTGGAATCATTTGAAATCACTTCTTTTACTATGTTGGAGCAGAACCAGACCTCACCAAAGTAGCACCTCATAAAGGCAACATGGTATGATGGAGCTGGATTTGACCTCCAGCTCCCCACTCATTATTAATGCTGCCTTGGAAAAGTCTACCTTTGCTCAGCCTCAGTTTCTTCTTCTGTAACTTAGCATACTGATCCCTCATGGAGAAAGTATCCAAATTGTAGCCTATATTGACAGGCAGAAGGCAAAGTGGTGGTGCGGAAGAGATGGTAGAGCAGTATGGTGTAGTGGTTAGAAACAGATTCCAGAGCCAGTCTACCTAGGTTTGAAGTCTGCCTCATTATCCATAAAATGGGTTGTTGTAAGAATTAAATGAGTTAAAGTATGGAAAGCAATGAGAACACTGCCTGACATATAAAAAGTACTCCATAGTTGCTTGCTACAGTGATGATGATGATGATGAGCCCTAAGAAAATATAAGCAGAGGACCTAAATTCAATACTACTTTCTTTTGCCATTGAAAAGGGGAGCAGAAACTATAGATCAGAGACCATTATTATACAAACTTTGTAAGATTATGAAACTTTTGTCACTCCATTATGTCTGTCGGTTTTACCCTGTTTTCTACAGAGTTTAGCAAATTTTAAATGAGCCTGTGTGCTTGGCTTCAATAGTAGCAAGAAACTGGGAAGGTGCAGAGTTTGTGTCTCATTCTGCAGCTAGGCTTGGGGAGATAATTACCAAAGGAGAAAACAGGTGGTATCCCTATGGCCACAAGGAAGAAAGAACACTGGGGGTGGCCCTAGGCCTGGAAAGGGGCCCAGGGACTCAATGATGGAAAGGTTTATGTAGTTCCCTGTTCTCCCTACTTCCCTCACAGGGCTGTGGTGAGCATCAAATGAGCTGGTATGTATAACAGTGATTTTTAGGCCGATAAGTGTCATGGAGACATCACTAGAATAGCAGTGAGTACTTTCATGTTACATCTGCTACTTTGGAAATCTGCCCTCAAAATGTATATGTAAGACTTATTCAGCTCAGAAACAATGTTCAAGTCTTGCCTTTTCTTTAAGACCGATTAAGCTCTGCCTCTTCCAGGAAGTCTTCTCTGACCACCTCAGTCATCATACCACACTGTCTTCTAATTTTTGTAGCATGACATAGCATGAGTTCCTCATCTTCTTACCTCTCTCATAGCCTGTGAAACCTCCCATTGTTATTTACCCTTTTCTGAACAAGTCCTGTCTTATCCAGATTGTCCCTTAAGGCAGAGCAGAAAGCTTTCCATGAACAGTAGATGTTCAATAAACATTTGTCATGTGGTGGTGTGGTAGGCAGAATAATAGACCCCTAAAGATGTCCACATCCTAAGCCTTTGAATATGTTACCTTGCATGGCAAAAGGGAATGAAGGTGGAATTAAGATTGCTAATCAGTTGACCCCAAAGTAGGGAGATTATTGTGGATTATATGGGTGGCCTAATGTAATCACAAGGATCCTTAAAAATGGAAGAGGGACACAGAAGTCAGATTGATGAGATGTGAGAAGAACATGACCTACTACTACTGACTTTGAAGACAGAGAAAGGAAGCCAGGAGCCAAGGAATGTGGGCTGGAACTTCTCCCCTAGAGCCTCCAGAAAGTAATGCAGCCCTGTCAGCACCTTGATTTTAACCCAGTGAGAGCCAGTGCAGAATTATGACATCCAGAACCATAAGATAATGATAAGTGTGTGTTGCTTTAAGCCACAAAGTTTATAGTAATTTGTTATAGCAGCAATAGGGAAGTAATACAGATGGTAAAGAAAAGACTTTCCTGCAACCATATTTACTGGCTCTGAACTGACTACCTGTAGCCCGGGAAAGAAGATCGGCTGGGTGCAGTGGCTCATACCTGCAATCCCAGCATTTTGGGAGGCTGAGGTGGGCGGGTCACTTGAGTTCAGGAGTTCGAGACCAGCCTGGCCAACGTGGTGAAACTCCATCTCTACTAAAAACACAAAAAATTAACCTGTCATAGTGGTGGGCACCTGTAATCCCAGCTACCTGGGAGGCTGAGGCAGGAGAATCACTTGAGCCCTGGAGGCGGAGGTTGCACTGAGCCGAGATCACGCCACTGCACTCCAGCCTAGGTGACAAAGCGAGACTCCATCTCAAGAAAAAAAAAAAAAAAAAAAAAGAAGAAGAAGAAGATAAAGCCACAAGATGTCAGAGCTAAAGGTTGACAATGTATAGCCCCTACCATCAATATAACGTGCTGTGGATAAATGCATTAGAACTATTTTGGTTGCAAGTAAAGCAGTATGTAAATGATTGGCCTTTTAAATAAGGAAATGCAACTGCTTTAAAAAAAAATCCTTTTCCTTTGTTGTATTAGGAGCACTTAACACACTCTTAGCGGAAGGGACCTCTCCCAGAACAGAATGCAAATAGTTGCCCTCCCTTCTGGAGAGTACAAGATAAGACCATCTGAATTTTGAAGACTCAGCCCTCTTTGCAGTTAAGAAAAGATTTTCATGGTTAAGACTTTGGACACTGCTTTGAAGCTCTTCACCATGGGTCATCAAGGTCTCTCAGTAAAAAAAAAAAGAAAAGAAAATAAATTGGTTGCTCCCNTGTGACACAAACTGCAGTTTGCCACATTCAAATACTGTGCTATTGATCTCTTATTAAGTGCATCCTCAGTATTTTCATTTACTTCCTTCATTGCCTGTACATTTTTTCCTCATTCATCCCATCTGCAAATATGAGTGTATGTTTTTAAATACTGCTAATTTTCAGTCTTTTAATTATACAGCTTCTGTGTAAGTTATTGTCCTTGCTTTACATTAGTCATTTTGCATGATGCTGTCTGTTAAAGAATTTGTGTACCAGGAGGTTGTTAAACTGAAATGTGTTGATTTTGGATGTTATTGCATGTTATTTTATCCCAGTACTGGAAAGCTAATATTAACTCATGACACTGTGTACTTTGGCTTTTTGAAATAATAAACTGATTTCCTTTCTTTCACAGACACAGTTAAATTTGCTTCTGGATAAACTTCGAAGTACTGTGAGTACGGTTAAAAAAACAGGTTTTTTTTTATTGATCATCTAAAACTATTAATAGTAATTATGCAAGTAGGCATAGTAACCCTGTACTAACTAAAAATACATTTAAAACTTTATTCCCTTATTTTAAAAAATTAGTTTTAAAAATGGTTATAGTTTTGATTAGGTTTTTCTGAGGAAATGTCAAATACATATGTGAAATCAGATTATTTTATAAATATATAGAATTCTTGGCTTTGAAAATTAAGATTATCTTACAGTTTCAGGAAGGTGAAAATAAGTAGTAATTGTGGAGAAGAATTTTTTTTTAGAATTAAAGATTAGGCATGAAATTCAATCTCATTTTATTACTCTTACAATAACGTTCTCCAGACATGGCAATGTTGATGTGGAAAAAATGGACAAAATATTTTTGCGCCCTGCTGTGGAGGCAAAATTTATTAGAAGCCTGTTTTTTAACTATACATTTTAGTAATTCACCCCATTTTCTTAAATGAGAAAAACATCATAGAAAGAAATTTCTTATGTGGTTTATATAAATGAAGCATAATTCTAAAGTAAGACTTATTTTTTACACAAATCCACAGAACTTGAAATTTTGTTTTTGTTTTTGAGACAAAGTCTCAATTCTCTCGCCCAGGCTGGAGTGCAGTGGTGTAATCACAACTCACTGCAACCTCCGCCTCTCGGGTTCAAGTGGTCCTCCCACCTCAGCCTCCCAAGTAGCTGGGACTATGGACATATACCACCGGTCCTGGCTCATTTTTGTATTTTTTGTAGATGTGAGGTTTCGCTATGTTTGCCAGGCTGGTCTTGAACCCCTGGACTCAAGTGATCTGCCTGACTTGACCTCCCAAAGTGCTGGCATTTCAGGCATGAGCCATGGCACCTGGTTAGAACTTGCGTATGCTTTTTCAAATAGTCGTTTTGAATAGCCAGACATTTATTATATCAGTATTATTGTTGCTTAACTTACTGTCAGATTTATTTTTGGAACCATTAAAAATCTTTTTAATATCCTCTTTGGCTGCAAATATCTATCTCGTAAGGCCATGTATCTTTAAAATCCAAGACTGATGAAGATAGTATTTTATTTTTATTTCTTACATAGGGTGCTGCTCTAAAATTTTGAGATTACTTTGTGATTTATAGAAAAAAAGGATTTCTAAAACATGTTCTAAAAGTGTTTGTGGGCTGAGTGCCATGGCTTACATTTATAATCTCCAGCACTTTGGGAAGGCTGAGGCGGGTGGATCACCTGAGGTCAGGAGGTCATGACCAGCCTGGCTAACATGGTGAAACCCTATCTCTACTAAAAGTACAAAAATTAGCTGGACGTGGTAATACCTGTTATCCCTGTAGTCCCAGCTACTCGGGAGCCTGAGGCTCAAGAATTGCTTGAACCTGGGAGGTGGAGGTTGTAGTGAGCTGAGATCGCACCACTCCACTCTAGCTTGGGTAACAGAGCCAGACTCCATCTCAAAAAAAAAAAGAAGTCAGCTTAGCTCCCTAGCCTTTTCTAAGCCTGTTAATCTAATGGAAGGGATCACCCTTTTCTCTCTCATAGGTGGTCCAGCCAGGCCCATGAATGTGTGCCTATCGGGCCTGAAAAGAGCTAGCCAGGCTGGAGAGAGAGCAGGTGATGGACAATCTTTGAGTAAAGATTGACAATGTGTTTCTGTCTTGGAACTAACCTCTCTTCACGCTGATTTTTGCTACCATTGAGTAGTTTCCTGGTAGTACAAGAAGAGAGAGAAAAGGCAACTGTGGGAGAGAGGAATATTTTGTTGTTTTATACTTGGTCTCTTAGACAGGTGTAGTTTATTTCAAAGGGGGAAAATGAATGTCTTTAGGAGTTTGAAATAAGCTCTATTTTCTCAGTGGAAACTTGATTCTATTGGAGTTTTTAGAGACTCAATCAGAGAATAAAGTGAGTGTTCATTCATTCAATGTTAATTCAACATTTATTAAATATTTAATTTTGAACAGGCATTATGTTAGGAGCTAATGATACAGAAGTAAGATGAACAAGTTTCTTGTCCTCAAGGAACTTACATTCTGGTGGGAGGGACAGATAAAAACAACTAAAAATAAAAGTATTTCAGGTAGTAACGAGTGCTATGAAGAAAACTGAAACAGGAAAGGGAGTAGGGAATGATGTGTGTGTGGTAGAGAGGCTATTTATTTTTTCCTTTAATGTAAGTCTCTTTATGTTCATTAAAATGCTTTCTGATATTGGTCATTTTTAAAAGGCCGCCCAAACACTTCAAATCTGTGGGTTTATGGAGCAGCATTAGCCAGCAGCTAGTTTCTATTCCTGGCAGAGCTTTGAACTTGAATTGTGATAGAAGCATTCAACATTATCAGGGGTAGTGGGTAGGGAAAGTCCAAATCTCTGCCAGTCCCAAATCCATAGAGTTGTCATTTCATTCAAGAGAATTAAATCGTTTATTGATTACATATGATAATGGATGCTACACAAGCTTCATTCCCATCCATAATTTTATCTGGTACCATTATTCAATTTAGATATATTGCATAGGATGTGCCAGCAATCATTTCTATAACCAATAATTCCATGATTTTGCTTGGGTAGTCCCTTTTAATGGTGAACTTCAGGTCACAACAGAAACTGTCAGTTCAACTACACCAAGGTTTCTGAAGACAATGGCTTCTCCACCCAAGCAGGTTGTATATAGATTCCAAATAGAACCTGGCATCACCCTGAAGGAATTCTAACTTCACACTGTTGGAGAAATTTACCAAGATGGCTTCAGAGTAGACTAACTTTACACAGCACATTTTAAAAAAAGACATTTATTCAGTGTCATGATCAGACTGTTACATTTAGCAATCAACAACATGGGTGCAAAAAAATAAAACTACATTAAAACCCTTTGTTGGAATGCTTTACACTTTCCACAGAACAGAAAATAAAACAACCTGTTATACAGTTAGTCACAAATACAATCCTTGAGTTTTTTGCTCATACACATGAATATTTGTCTAAAATATGTCTTCTTTGTAGCAGCTAGGCCCTGCCACCACTGTGCTTGGCTGAGTTCACAAATCTGTTGTAACCTGTAGCTTCCCTGTCACTTTCCTGGCTCTCCGCTCCTGCTAAGCTTTGTTTCCTAATTAAAATCTTCTGCCACTGCCATAGCTACTGTTGCTACTGGAACCGCCATAGACAATGTGGTTCGGCAAAGTATTGGCCTCCACCACCATAGGGGCCAGAGCTTCTGCCCCAAAGTTTCCTCCCTTCATGGGTCCAAAATTTGAAGACTGATTGTTGTAATTGCCAAAATCATTGTAGCTTCCACCACCTCCAAAATTGCTTCAATCATTACCAAATCCATTATAGCCATCCCCACTGCCACCATATCCACCACCACCACGGCTGCCACCAAAGCCACCACGACCACTGACATTTCCTCCATGACCAAAG
Organism: Rhinopithecus bieti; assembly: GCF_001698545.2. NCBI lineage: Eukaryota > Metazoa > Chordata > Mammalia > Primates > Cercopithecidae > Rhinopithecus > Rhinopithecus bieti. Next base: position 1,215 of record NW_016852686.1, on the reverse strand, counting down.
TTGTCATTCCCACCGAAACTACCTCCACAACCACCACCAAAGTTTCCAGAACCACTTTGACCTCTTTGGCTGGAAGAAGCACTAGCCATCTCTCGCTTTGACGGGGCTTTCCTAACTTCACAGTTGTGGCCATTCACAGTATGGTATTTTGGAATGACAATCTTATTCACGGAATCATGGTCGTCAAAGGTTACAAAGGTAAAGCCCCTTTTCTTGCCACTGCCTCAGTCAGTCATTATTTCAATCACTTCAATCTTTCCATGCTGTTCAAAATAATCTCTTAGGTGATGTTCTTCAGTGTCTTCTTCAATGCCACCAACAAGTTATCTTTTCACAGTTAAGTGGGCACCTGGTCTTTGACAATCTTCTCTTGAGACAGCTCTCTTTGGTTCCACAACTTTTCCATCCACCTTGTGTGGCCTTGTGTTCGTGGCTGCATCCACCTCCTCCACAGTGGCGTATGTAACAAACCCAAAACCCCTGGAGTGCTTGGTATTTGGATCTTTCATTACCGCACAGTCTGCAAGCATTCCCCATCGCTCAAAATGGCTCCTCAGGCTCTCAACGGTTGTTTCAAAGCTCAAACCTCTAATGAAGAGCTTCCTCAGCTGTTTGGGATCTTTAGGAGACTCTGACTTAGACATGACGGAAGGGAGAAGAGAGGCTTAAGTGATGCTTCTTGGGTGGTGTCCACAGGCAGAAAGGAGCAAGCTGACAAATGTATCTGGAGAGGCTATTTTAAATAGAGTGATCAGGGAAGGCCTTTTGAGAAAGTGGCATATGAGATAATATGTGTATGCTGAGAAGGGAACAGCCAGCCTTCTTTAGGGTTCTAGACAGAAAGACTTGCCATGTACAAAGGACCTGAAATGAAAATCAGTTTAGTGTGCTAGAGGAACAGCAAGAAGGCAAGAGTTATGTGTTGAATTGTGTCTCCCCAAAAATTCATATGTTGAAGACATAACCTCGAGTGCCCTAGAATATAACCTTATTTGAAAATAGGTAACTGGCTGGGTGCGGTGGCTCATGCCTGTAATCCTAGCACTATGGGAGGCCGAGGTGGGCTGATCAAGTGAGGTCAGGAGTTCGAGACCAGTCATGGCCAACATGGTGAAACCCCATCTCTACTAAAAATAGAAAAATTAGCTGGGCATGGTAGTGTGAGCTGAGATCGCACCACTGCACTCCAGCCTAGGTGACAGTGCAAGACTCTAT
>NW_016852685.1:0-1923 GCF_001698545.2 Rhinopithecus bieti | reverse complement strand
GCTGGGATTACAGGTTTGAGCCACCGCGCCCGGCCTGAGTTAAATATAATTGTTAAAACATTTAAGTACTCTTAAAAACTGATAAGAAGATCACCACACCTTCAGCAGAAAAATAGTCACAGGCTCTAAAAGACATTGCCAGGAAAATATACACAATTGGCCTTAAGCTGCATAATGTTTTGTCATTGGTGATTATTTTGTACCTGTGGTCTGTGAATTTACTCTCTATCTGCTCTTAAACCCTCCCTAAATAATCCCATTTATGCCTGTGCCTTCAATTATACACCCAGGACCCTCATATTTGTATCTTCAGCTGAGAATTATTTTTTGTGCTTCAAGTGATTCATGGATATAAACAAAACAAAGGTTTTCCCCACAGTTTCTTAAAAGTAGCTCACATTTAACAAATCCAAAATATATTACATGACCCAGTCACTCACAAAACTCATTCTTTTACGGGTCTCTATCCATCTCATGATAAAAGCTGGAAAATAGAGTGATCATTGACCACTCTTCCATCATCATGAATGCCCAAGACATCTCTTGGTCCTGTCAAATGTACCTGCAAATATTTCCAACTTTTTTCTCATCTACCTTCTCACCTTGTCTCCATGCATTCACGTGGGCTTCATTCCAATTTATTTTCTGCATTAAAAAACATAACTTTGTTTAAAAGCCAAGTGAACATGTTGTCATTCTCTATTTAAATCTCTTTAGTGCTTCTCATTAAGATCCAAGGAAAAGATTTAAAGGCTATCTAGTTTTTATGCTTATATTTTATATTCACCTATCTCCCCGGACTCATATCACCAAAGAACAATGCTGTCTCTACCCCAGATCCTATATACACATTATTCTTCCCAGAACATTTTTTCTCTGCTTTTTTGTGTCTAATGGCTATTACTCCTCTTTTAGCTCTAAGTTCACTGAGAATGCATCCATGGCAGTTTTACATGAACCAGAGATTTAACTTCCCTATTATGATCTCTCATATCACCTTGTACTCTCCTCCATAGCACCGATCACAGTTTTACAACTGTAACTGTAGCGATTACATTTATTTTTGTGATTGTTTCATTTATGCCTACCTTTTTCCATTCATTGTAAATTTTATAAACTTACCTACTCATCATCTCTCTAGTATCCAAAACAGTGTCCAAAAGATAGGAAACCAAAAAACCTTTGATCTACAAGTAAATGAAATAAAGTCTGTATACAACAATGGGATGAAAAGAATAATTGGATTCTATTCTGTAAAATGAAATGGAAGTATTGCCTTTACGTATTTCCACTGGGAGTAAAACTTAGTACAATCTTTTTTGGCAACCTTACTGACTAAAAGATAATCCTTAAGAATAGTTTATTTATTCTAGTAATTTCACTTCAGATATTGTAATTTTAAACTAGAAAAGATGTTACAAGTTCTAATTTAGTTGAACGAGAAAAGAATAAAATCCAAAGTAAATATTCAGAAAAACTAACAGGGCTATGAATGAATATACACACATACACAAACAAGAAATCTATTTCAATGTTGGATGTTATTACTATGACAAAAGTAATACAAACACTCTACAGGTTTTAAAAATATTTTAGGCCAGTCACGGTGGCTCACGCCTGTAATCCCAGCACTTTGGGAGGCCGAGGCGGGCAGATCACGAGGTCAGGAGATCAGACCATCCTGGCAAACACGGTGAAACCCCGTCCCTTCTAAAAATACAAAAAATTAGCTGGGCGAGGAGGCGGGCGCCTGTAGTCCCAGCTACTCGGGAGATTGAGGCAGGAGAATGGCGTGAACCCGGGAGGCGGAGCTTGTAGTGAGCTGAGATCCGGCCACTGCACTCCAGCCTGGGCAAAAGAGCGAGACTCTGCCTCAAAAACAAACAAACAAACAAACAAACAACTATCTATATATAATTAGCC
>NW_016852684.1:0-866 GCF_001698545.2 Rhinopithecus bieti | reverse complement strand
GTCTTGCTCTGTTGCCCAGGCTGGAGTGCAGTGGTGGGATCATGGCTCACTGCAGCCTCAACCTCCCAGGCTCAAGCGATCCTCCTGCCTTAGCCTCCTAAGTAGCTGGTACTATAGGTGCATACCACCACACCCAACTAATTGTTTTACTTTTTTGTAGAGATGGTGTCTCACTACCCAGGCTGGTCTTGAACTGACCTTAAGTGATCCTCCCACCTCAGCCTCCCAAAGTGCTGGGATTACAGGTGTGAGCCACCACACCCACCCTGTTATTACTATGACCAATGACCACCATTGTTCACCTTGTTCCCCAAGAAAAGTGCAGTGGTGCAATCACTGCAACTTCTGCCTCCCGGGTTCAAGCAATTCTCATGCCTCAGCCTCCCGAGTAGCTGGGATTACAGGTCCCGCCACCACGCCTGGCTAATTTTTGTACTTTTAGTAGAGACAGAGTTTCACCATGTTGGCCAGGCTAGTCTCAAACTCCTGACTTAAGTTGATCCTCCCACCTCGGCCTCCCAAAGTGCTAGAATTACAGGTGTGAGCCACCATGTCCAGCCAGTTCTGGACATTTCATATCAATGGAATCATGCACTAGGTGGCCTTTGTGTCTGGCTTCTCTCACTCAGCATCATGTTTTTGGGGCTCATCCACCTTGTAGCATGGAGCAGTGCTTTGTTCCTTTTTGTGACTGAATCATATTTCATGGTGTGGATGATGAACCACGTTTCGTTTATCCGTTCATTCATTGATGGACATTTGGGCTGTTTCCACCATTTGGACACCATAGCTGTCATCCTCTGTGCCTCAGACGTGCCAAGTTCATTCCTACCACAGGGCCTTTGCCCTTGCTGTTTTTTCTTTTT
>NW_016852683.1:0-898 GCF_001698545.2 Rhinopithecus bieti | reverse complement strand
AATCCCAGTGATTTGGGAGGCCAAGGCAGGAGGATTACTTGAGGCCAGGAGTTCAAGAGCAGCCTGGGCAAAATGGTCAGACTGTTTCCTTTTTTCTTCACCAAAAGCAGATACTTGAAAGACCCTGTTTCTACAAAAGGAAAAAAAAAAAAAAAGCTGGGTACTGTGGCTCATGCTTATAGTTCCAGCTACATAGGAGGCTGAGTCGGGAGAACTGCTTGACCCCAGGAGTGTGAGGCTGCAGTGAACTATGACTGAACTACTGCACTCCAGCCTAGGTGACAGAGGGAAACCCTGTCTGAAAAAAAAAAAAAAAGAAGCCAGGTGCAGTGCCTGTAATCCAAGCACTTTGGGAGGCCAAGGCAGGCAAATCACCTGAGTTCAGGAGTTCAAGACCAGCATGGCCAAACATGGCAAAACCCCATCTGTACTAAAAATACAAAAATTAGCCGAATGTGGTGGCACATACCTGTAATCCCAGCTACTTGGGAGGATTAAACATGAGAACTGCTTGAACCTGTGAGGTGGGGGTTGCAGTGAGCTGAGATCACACCACTGCACTTCAGCCTGGGTGACTGAGTGAGATTCTGTTTAAAAAAAAAAAAGAAGAAAAGGCCGGGCGTGATGGATCACACCTGTAATCTCAGCAGTTTGGGAGGCCGAGGTGGGCAGATTGCCTGAGCTCAGGAGTTCAAGACCAGCCTGGGCAACACAGTGAAACCCCGTCTCTACTAACATATAAAGAATTAGCCAGGCGTGGTGGCGTGCACCTGTAATTCTAGCTACTCAGGAAGCTGAGGCAGGAGAATTGCTTGAACCCAGGAAGTGGAGGTTGCAGTGAGCCAAGATCGCACCACTGCACTCCAGCCTGGGAGACAGAGCGAGATTCCATCGCAAA
>NW_016852682.1:0-962 GCF_001698545.2 Rhinopithecus bieti | reverse complement strand
GAAATATCCCATTGCAGATTACATGAAAACAGTGTTTGCAATCTGCTCCATGAAAAGAAAGGTGTAACTCTGTGAGATGAATTCGCACATCACAAAGAACTTTCTAAGAAAGCTTCTTTCTAGTTTTTATATGAGGATATTTCTTTGTCACCGTAGGCTTCAATGTGATCCATATAATCCCTTCTCAGATTCCCCAAAAACAGTGCTACCAAATTAACTATGTAAAATGATCATTAAACTCTGTGAGAGGAATTAAAGCATCACAAAGCAATTTCTTAGAAATTTTCCTTCTGTTTTTTATATGAGGATATTTTCTTTGTCATCATAAGCTCCAATGTCCTCTGAAATATCCCATTGTACATTCCAAGAAAACAGTGTCAGCCAACTGCTCAATGAACAGAACAGTGTAACTCTGTGTGATGAATTCACACATCACAAATATATTTCTCAGAAAAATTCTTTTGTTTTTTATCTTAGGATAATTCCTTTGTCACCATAGGCTTCAATGCGATCCCAAATATCCCATTGCAGATACCACGAAAACATTGTTAGCAAACTGCTCAGTGAAAACAACAACGTATTTCTGTGAGATGAATTAACATATTACAAAACACTTTCTCAGAACGCTTCTTTCTAGTTTTTATCTGTGGATATTTCCTTCACCACCATAGGCTTCAATGTGATCCAAGATATCCCCTCTCAGTTTCCCTAAAAACGGTGCTGCCCAACTGATACATGAGAAGAATCATGTAACACTGTGAGTTGAATTAGCACGTCACAAAGCAGTTCCTCAGAAAGCTTCTTTCTAGTTTTTATCTGAGAATACTTCCTTTGTGAACATAGGCCTCAATGAACTGTGATAAATCCCTTTTCAGATTCCCTGAAAACAGTGTGAGCAAACTGCTCAATGAAAAGAATGATGTAACACTGTAAGATGAATTCACACATCACAAAACAGTTTT
>NW_016852681.1:8041-9354 GCF_001698545.2 Rhinopithecus bieti | reverse complement strand
TGATGGATTTTTTGATTAACCTATTTGATCATTACATCACATTGTACCCCATAAATATGTGCAAGTGTTGTGTAAATTAAAATAAAATAAAACTTTTAAAAGCTGTTGTAGTATCCTTTCTACTTAACTTCCATATTAAAATTGGAAATTTCAGCCACAAATTTTGAGGGAACTAGAACAAGTTTTTTTTTAATCAAATTTGTTTAAGTACAGCTATTGTGCAATTAAATGGACCCATTTTAAGTGCATACACTGATGAGTTTTGACAAATATATATACCCATAGAATCACCACCACTACCCAAGACATAGGATGTTTCTAAAACCCCATAAATTTCTCTTCTGCCTCTTCCCAGTCAATTCTCATTATCCTCAGCAGGGAATCACTGATATACTTTCTGTCCCTATAGATTAGATTTGTCTTTTCTAGAATTTCATATCAGAGGAATAATACAGTATTTATTTTTTTTACATATGAGTTCTTACACACAGAACAGGGTTTGTTTTGGTTTTGTTTCCATATCCTTTCAGCACGTAGTATTATTCTTAATGTTAGACATTCTAATAGATGTGTATCAGTATTCTGTTGTGATTTTAATTTTCATTTCACTAATGACTAATGATTTTGAGCATCTTTTCATGTGCTTAATGGCCATTTGTGTATATTTTGGTAAAGTGTCACTTCAAATGTTTTCCCATTTAAAAAAACTGGGTTGTTTATCTTCTTATTGAGTTGTAAGAGTCTTTTATATATTCTAGATACAAGTCCTTTGCCAGATATATGTATTGCAAACACTTTTTCCCAGTGTATGGCTTGCCTTTTAATTTTCTTAACAGCCAAAAACTTTTAATCTTTATGAAGATCAACTTTTTTTTTTCTTTAACAACCAAGTGCCTTATTTTCATTTTCTATTTTATATATTTAGGGGGCCCAAGTGCAGATTTCTTACATGCATATATTGTATAGTGGAGTAGTCTAGGCTTTTAGTGTACCCATCCCCAAAATAGTGAACATTGTACCCAACAGTTAATTTTTCAGCCTTCACTCCTCACTCACTCTCCCATACTTTGTAGTCTCCAATGTCTGTTATTCTGCTGTATATGTCCATGCATAATCTTTGTTTAGTTCCCACTTAGAAGTGAGAACATGTGGCATTTGACTTCCTTTTCTGAGTTATTTAATTTATGATAATGGCCTGTGGTTCCATCCATGTTGCTGCAAAAAACATGATTTCATTTTCTTTTATGTCTGAGCAGTATTTCATGTTGTGTGTGTGTGTGTGTGTGTGTGTGTGTGTGTGTGTGTGTATATAT
>NW_016852681.1:6910-7959 GCF_001698545.2 Rhinopithecus bieti | reverse complement strand
TTTTATTTACCCTGTCATCCATTGATGGACACTTAGGTTGATTTCATATTTTTGCTATTGTTAGTGCTGCAATAAACATATGTGTGCAGGTGTCTTTTTGATATAATGATTTATCTTACTTTGGGTAGACACCCAAAAGTAAGATTGCTGGGTTGAAACGTAGGTCTATTTTTATGTTTTGAGAAATATTCATACCGTTTTCCATAAAGGTTGTCCTACTTTATGTTCCCACCAATAGTGTATAAGCATTCCTTTTTCTCTGAATCCTTGCCAACATTTGTTGTTTTTTGACTTTTTTTTTTTTTAATTATAGTTTAAGTTCTGGGATACATGTACAGAACGTGCAGGTTTGTTACCTAGGTATACACGTGCCATGGTGGTTTGCTGCACCCATCAACCTGTCATCTGCATTATGTATTTCCCCTAATGCTATCCCTACGCTAATCCCCTACCCCCTGACAGGCCCTGGTGTGTGAAGTTCCCCTACCTGTGTCCATGTGTTCTCATTGTTCAATTCCCACTTATGAGTGAGAAAATGCAGTGTTTGGTTTTCTGTTCCTGTGTTACTTTGCTGAGAATGATGGTGTCCAGCTTCATCCATGTCCCTGCAAAGCACATGAACTCATCATTTTTTATGGCTGCATAGTATTCCATGGTGTCGGCGTGCCACATTTGCTTTATCCAGTCTATCATTGATGGGCGTTTGGGTTGGTGGGTTGGTTCCAAGTCTTTGTCATTGTTAACAGTGCTACAATAAACATATGGGTGTGTGTGTCCTTATAGTAGACTGATTTACAATCCTTTGAGTATATACCCAGTAATGAGATTGCTGGGTCAAATGGTATTTTGCATTCTAGATCCTTGAGGAATTGCCACACTGTCTTCCACAATGGTTGAACTAATTTACACTCCCACCAACTGTGTAAAAACATTCCTATTTCTCCACACCCTCTCCAGCATCTGTTATTTACTGACTTTTTAATGATTGCCATTCTAATTGGTGTGATATGGTATCTCGTTGTGGTTTTGATTTGCATTTCTCTAATGAC
>NW_016852681.1:0-3634 GCF_001698545.2 Rhinopithecus bieti | reverse complement strand
TCTCTAGTTCTTTTAATTGTGATGTTAGGGTGTTGATTTTAGATGTTTCCTGCTTTCTCCTGTGGGCATTTAGTGCTGTAAATTTCCCTCAAAACACTGCTTTAGCTGTGTCCCAGAGATTCTGGCACGTTGTGTCTTTGTTCTCATTGGTTTCAAATAACTTACTCATTTCTGCCTTAATTTCTTTATTTATCCAGTAGTCATTCAGGAGCAGGTTGTTCAGTTTCCATGTAGTTGTGTGGTTTTGAGTGGGTTTTTTAATCCTGAGTTCTAGTTTGATTGCACTGTGGTCTGAGAGACTGTTATGATTTCCGTTCTTTTACATTTGCTGAGGAGTGTTTTACTTCCAATTATGTGGTCAATTTTAGAATAAGTGCTATGTGGTGCTGAGAAGAACGTATATTCTGTTGAGTTGGCATGGAGAGTTCTGTAGAAGTCTATTAGGTCTGCTTGGTCCAGAGCCGAGTCCAAGTCCTGAACATCCTTGTTAATTTTTTGTTTCGTTGATCTGTCTAAAATTGACAGTGAGGTGATAAATTCTCCCACTATTATTGTTTGGGAGTCTAAGTCTCTTTGTAGGTCTCTAAGAACTTGCTTTATGAGTCTGGGTGCTCCTGTATTGGGTGCATATATATTTAGGGTAGTTAGCTCTTTTTGTTGCGTTGATACCTTTACCATTATGTAATGCCCTTCATCTTTTTTTGATCTTTGTTGGTTTATAGTCTGTTTTATCAGAGACTAGGATTGCAAGCCCTGCTTTTTTTGCTTTCCATTTGCTTGGTAATTATTTCTTCATCCCTTTATTTTGAGCCTATGTGTGTCTTTGCACGTGAGATGAGTCTCCTGAAGACAACACACTCATTGGTCTTGACTCTTTATCCAATTTGCCAGTCTTTGTCTTTTAATTGGTTTTAATAATAACCATTCTGACTGGTATAATATTGTATCTCATGTAGTTTTAATGTGCATTTCCCTGATGATTAGTAATGGCTAGTGGCTAGTGCTTTTTTGTGTCCTGTGTGTTCTTGCATATTCCAAGATCATGACAGTTTTCCGTGTGTTTTCCTCTGGTAGTTTTATAGTTTTAGCTTTTACATTTAGGCCTATAATACATTTTGAGACAATTTTTTATCTGGCATGAGGTAAGAGTTGAAGTTCAATTTTTCCATATGGTTATTCAGTTATACTTGCATCATTTATGAAAATATTATCCTTTCCTTGTTGAATTTTACCTTTGAATTTTATTCAAAAACCATTTAACCATATACAAGTGGATATATTTTTGGACTTCCTATTTTGTTCCATTAGACTATGTGTAGTATGTGCTGATACTACATTGTGTTGATCGTTGTAGCTTAAAGTAAGTCTTGAAATCAGTCCTTCAAAGTTGTTCTTCTTTTTCAAAATTATTTAGGCTTTTCTAGGTCCTTTGCATTGTCATGTAAAAAGTTAACTCATCAATTTCTACCACAAGAGCCTGGGGAGATTTTGACTGGATTTGCTTAGAATTCATATCATTTTGAGGCACATTGGTATCTTAACAACTTGAGCCTTCCAATTTATAAACATGATATCACTCCATTTATTTAGATCTTTAATTTTTCTCAATGATATTTTCTGCTTTCTAGTGTACAGGTCATGTTCTTTTGTTAAATTTATGCCTATGTATAATAACAAATTTTAAAATTAATCAAGAGAGGATAGACAGTGAAACTTATCCAGGAGTGCAGCCTGTTTTTGTTGAATTAATTTGTGAGTGACAACAACAAGCCTTCTGATCTGAAATTTCAAGTGTTCTGGTGAGTGATTGGAATTTGTATGTATCTTTTTTTCTAAGCTTTTTATATCAATGTCTTTTAAGGACCCAGGCATATATTCTCCTCAATGAGAATCTCCAAGTGAGCCTTTTACTTTCTCCTAAGGTTTGGCTTCCTTATGTTTGACTATTGCCTTATACATGTTATTTGTTATGCATATTATACATGTTATTTGTTCATTGACTTATTGGCATAAAGGCCATAAAAATACTTTTTCCTCTTTCAGAAGTCTCTTCCACATCAATAGCTTTATCTAGTAGCTGAGTTATGGAAACTCACAAGCCTACATCTCCAGCCCAATATTTATCAAAACTCTAGTTCTAAATCATCTACTTTTTGCTGGATATTTCCATATGTAAAGGCTTGTTAATTTAAGCATATCCAAAACCAAACACCTCTCCCCTCATACATACACACACACACACACACACACACACACACAGAGAGAGAGAGAGAGAGAGAGAGAGAGAGAGAGAATATCATTAAACAGACACATTGCTACTATCTGGTACAAAAAGATGACTTTAAATCCTAATGTAAAAGGCATAAATGTAAACAAAGTTTTATTGCATAATCTAAAAAATTGGATAATAGGGGTAAAGAAAGATTATTATGGAAGCATCTAACTGTGATTGGTGGGTTCAGGCACTTCACAAAGAAGGTGATGCCTAAACTGGGACCCCTCAAATCCATTTTTGTTCATCAGGTTGAATAAATCATAAAATAATTTTGTCATTCATAATGTTAGTCCACTCCATGTTTGAAAAATTACAGTTATTCTTGATTCTTTTCTTTCTCTTGCACCTCAAGTTCAGTCAGTGAATACTATCAGTTTTATGCATTGCAGCACAATCATTAAATGTGTTGACACTAAAACAATTCCCACTGTATTTGAAACCTGATCCCACTCCTTACTTGTTGTGTATTTTGCCAAGTTATTCTTCCTCTCTGTGCATCAGTTTATTTGTCTGTAAAATGCAGATAATAATTATACCTACCTTTGAGTGTTATTATAAGGATAAAGTTCTAGTAAATATTAATTGTTTACCTCAGTGCTTAGCCCATAGGTAAGTAATATTGTTAAGTGATGCTTCACTTAAATAATATTTCTTTCTTTCCTTTCCAACACCCTTGAAATAACCCTGGTCACTCTTTTTTTTTTTTTTTTTTTTTAATAGAAACAAGGTCTCACTGTGTCACTGTGTTGCGCAGGCTGGTCTTGAACTCCTGGGCTCAAGCAGTTCTCTTGTCTCAGCCTAGCAAAGTTCTGGGATTACAGGCATAAGCCACCGTGCCCGGCTCCCTGGTCACTCTACCCTCGCTACTGTAGTACTGAATCCATATTCAGAAAGTTCATATGTATGTTGAATGTTTCGGTGCACTGCTTGCATTTTCTCATAGAAACAGTGTTGTGAATGATGGTTAAATTAACAGGCCAATCCAGCAAAAACTAATTTAATGCAAAATCTGTTAAATATGTTATCATGTTGAGTCCTCTATAACCTAGTTACTGCATAGTAACTGTTTTTCAATTATTCAACAAATATTTAGGGAGTACCTACCATGTTCCCAGAACTATTGGATGCTTAGAATATACCAGTGAACAGAACAAAGATTCTGAGCTTGAAGAGCTAATGTTCTAAAGGCAGAAGTTAGGCCTTCTTTGCAATCTTACAGCTTTCTGCCACTACTTTCTAAACTTAAAGCAGACACACAGCTTTTTGGAAGACTTCTAAGGCATTTTCATGGTAGGATGCCAAGATCGACAATAAATGTTTAAAGAGGCTCCCTTCAATACTTTCTTATTCTCTTGGTTA
>NW_016852680.1:0-953 GCF_001698545.2 Rhinopithecus bieti | reverse complement strand
CACCCGGCTAGTTTTTTGTATTTTTTGGTAGAGACGGCGTTTCGCCGTGTAGACCAGGATGGTCTCGATCTCCTGACCTCGTGATCCACAAAACAGGCTATTTTATTTTGCTATTGAGTTATAGAAGTTTTATTTATATATTGGATATTAACACTTTTTCAGATACGTGGTGTACTATCCAATTCTGTAAGTTGGAATTATTTCGTTGCTTTGCAGAATCTTTTGTAAAATCTGGTCCCACTTATTCAATTCTGCTTTTTTTATATGTGTTTTGAATGCAAAATCCAGAAAAAAGATTGCTATTTTTTTCAGGAGTGGGAGTTTTACAATTAAGCTTATTACATTTAAATATTTAATGAATTTAGAGTTAATTTTTGTTTTATTCTAACTTAAAATTCTTAATTCTTTGCATGTGAAAATCCAGTTTTCATAACATGCTCTTTGGAAGACACTGTAATTTAGACATTGTATATCGCTGGTTCTCATGCTGAGAAACAGCTGGCCATCAATATGTGGGTTTATGTCTAAGCTCTCTGCATGCATTTATGCCAATACCATTCTGATTTATTACTCTAAGTGTGCAATAAATTTTGAGGCCTGCAAGTGTAATACCTCAAGCTGTATTCTTGACTTGTTTCAGATATTAGAACAAAATAGTCTAACCTTTCAGAGTAGCTGTGACTTTTTTAAATGGATTTTATTATGTACAAGTTGTTTTGCTGCCTTCCTACTTTGTTCAGAAGTTTTATAATGTAACCCTGAATTTTTTCAAATGTTTTTTCTATGTCTTTTGAAAAGTTACTGAAATACTTTTTCTTTACTTTTTAATGTGGTGTACCAAATTGATTGACGGAGGATGTTGAATCATCTGTGCAACTCAGAATAAATTTGAGTGGGTCATGGTGTATGGTCTTCTGTAAAATCTTTAGGACTTAGTTATTATTATTATATAA
>NW_016852679.1:0-895 GCF_001698545.2 Rhinopithecus bieti | reverse complement strand
CTTCCACGATGGTTGAACTAATTTACACTCCCACCAACAGTGTAAAAGCGTTATTTCTCCACATCCTCTCCAGCATCTGTTGTTTCCTGACTTTTTAATGATTACCAGTCTAACTGGCATGAAATGGTATCTCATTGTGGTTTTGATTTGCATTTCTCTGATGACCAATGATGATGAGCATTTTTTCATGCGCCTGCTGGCTGTGTAAATGTCTTCTTTTGAGAAATGTCTGTTCATATCCTTTGCCCACTTTTTGATGGGGTTGTTTTTTTCTTGCAAATTTATTTTAAGTTTTGTAGATTCTGGATATGAGCCCATTGTCAGATGGGTAGATTGTAAAAATTTTCTCCTATTCTGTAGATTGCCTGTTCACTCTGTTGGTAGTTTCTTTTGCCATGCAGATGCTCTTTAGTTTAATTAGATCCCATTTGTCTATTTGGGCTTTGTTGCCATTGCTTTTGGTGTTTTAGTCATGAAGTCCTTGCCCATGCCTATGTCCTGGATGGTATTGCCTAGATTTTCTTCTACGGTTTTTATGGTTTTAGACCATAACATTTAAGTTTTAATCCATCTTGAATTAATTTTGTATAAGGTGTAAGGAAAGAATCCAGTTTCAGCTTTCTACATGTGACTAGCCAGTTTTCCCAGCACCATTTATTAAATAGGAAATCCTTTCCCTGTTTCTTGTTTTTGTCAGGGTTGTCAAAGATCAGATGGTTGTAGATGTGTGGTGTTATTTCTGAGGACTCTGTTCTGTTTCATTGGTCTATATCTCTGTTTTGGTACCAGAACTATGCTGTTCTGCTTACTGTAGCCTTGTAGTGTAGTTTGTAGTCAGGTAGCGTGATGGCTCCAGCTTTGTTCTTTCGGCTTAGGATTGTCTTGGCAACGCAGC
>NW_016852678.1:0-908 GCF_001698545.2 Rhinopithecus bieti | reverse complement strand
AAAAAAAAAAAAAAAAATTTGCAAAATAAAATGCCCAATGGTTGTTCTTGTCCATCTTCTAATGTTCTTTAGACACACTTGCCTGTGATGGAGGGAGTTGTCTAAAGCACATATTGAGTGCCACTCCAATCATTGTAATAGCTTTGACATGTCTTGTATTTATAATATTTTCTCCTACAAAGCCCTGCACTAATTGATACTCAATAACTATTTATTGGTTGATTAAAATGTGCTTGTGTTTAAAATGGGAAGAAATGCTTAAAATTTACTATTAATTATTTCCTGGGTACGCCTTATTCTGTTAGTGCTAAATTTGCATTAAAATCTATTCTTGACATAGTCCTTAGCAAAATTGATTTATTAAATATGAGAATCAAAGATAACAAAATTATGGACAATATGTGGCATTTTACTTTCCCTTTCAATCTGAAATACCAACCTAAACCATTGAAATTTATTCTGAGTAGGCAAAAATAAAGGATATAATATGACCAAATTATTACATGTATTCTGTTCTTAAATCAGGCAAAATATTAATACAAAATCTAGGTTTATGTAGTGATATGTTCATGCAATTTTAGTAACTTAATGAAAAAGTATTTTTATTTTAGCATATTACAATAATAAATTAATTATGTCCTTGTGTCATTTCTTCAAAACAAAAAATTACAACTTTCTGATTATAAGAGAATTGTAACTTATACTTTTGCAAATATAGACACGAATATTTTAAAACTAAATATAATTTAATGGTGTTAAACATTTGGTAGGGGGCTATATAATTTGCTTCTCCTGATGAATAGTGATGAAAATTAAATTTGTCAGCATCTATATTATGTAATATTTATATTTTACTTTGTATTATTTTATACGTACAGAAGGAAATGAAAAGGAAAATAATACTGAGT
>NW_016852677.1:0-1575 GCF_001698545.2 Rhinopithecus bieti | reverse complement strand
AAACCAGCTTACAGTAAGTGAAATATCAATGCCAAAGATCTTTGAAAAACCTTTATAAGTGAGCAGCAAAATAAACATGAGAGCGTTCAGTGCGCCAAGTGTGCATTTTTGGGTTAATTTTGCAGAACTTGTTTTCTTCCTGGATACACTGATCTCTAAAGGCCCCTCTATTAGTAAATCTCAGATTTTATTATTCTCGGTGCTCCATCAATACTAATAAGTGAAGCTAGGTTTTGAATGATTTTCTTTGTCTATTCGTGGACTACAACATGCTAAACCAATCAGTTTATACAAACTGATTCAACTGATCAGTTCAATGAAAAAAGTCAAAGTGCTAATTGTGCATTATATTGCTTCAAGATAGCTCAATGGATCTTGGTTCTTTAAGGGATTCTTTGACATTTTGATTAACCATGAGGTGAGGTACGGACATTGATGACAATCTGGCTGTTCCTAAAATGTTAAAAATGAACTTGCAGAGACCACAGAGCCACCCTTCATTGCAAATCACACTGATTACTAATTCTAATAAAACTCTGGAAGTCTCAGTGGAAAGCATTATAAGATCTTGGCTTAGTATACCTCTTATCATCCTTCTAAGTGGCTTTTCTTGATCATCCTTTCCAAAACAGCCAATTCCTTGCTGTAATGTCCTTTGTTTTCATTTTTTATCATTTTTTCACAGTACTTATTATGATCTGAATTTATCTTATTAATTTGTTCCCTCTTTTACTCATCTTTACTCACAAGATCTTATATGCCTTGTTGACTGAAATATCACCTGAGTTTACAACACTGTAGGATACACAGAAAACGTTTAATTAATAGTTGTTGAATAAATGATTCAATGAATGAATCTGATATCAATAATGGTAAGGAACTAGCCGTAACAGTACCAAAGCTATCATGCAGGACAAGATTAGGGTTAGGGAAGACTCACTCAAGACCAGAGTTGGGACCAAAGAGGTCAGCCCAATGGGATGAAACAGTATCAGTTGTCATTGTAGAAAATGGTTGGCACCAGAGCATTCAACATGATAGTCTCATGTATAAAGGAAAATCTGTACTATTCTGTGATTAGAGAGTAGGGGGAGAAAGTGTAAGACAATTTGATCACCACAACACATAGGCTCATTCTGAAGGATCTCAGAAACCATCAAGTATGTAGAGGTAGGCGAGGGTTGGCATATCCCCTGCAACTTGGTAATAAAAACAAGTCTCAGATCAAATTCTGCTATACACACAAGCAGGCAAGAAAAACCATATGATCCCAAACCAAAGAAATCCTAGAATTCCGTCTTTTCTGGTGTTTCACAAGGAATTTTCATAAAATGTTTATCTGAGGCAAATGTAGTATTATTGTAGTGATGGAATTTCACAAACCATCCACTATAGAGGTGATCACAAATATTTCAGAACAACAGCTGGGTTCTGGGTTTAGGTTTAAACATAATGTGCCAAAACTAGTAGTAAATATAGACAACTTCATTCTCGTACCCTGTTTATTCAAAGATGGGTAATTTCCTTAAACTATTTTAGCCAATAAATACATCTTGAATATAACTAATTTCACCT
>NW_016852676.1:0-909 GCF_001698545.2 Rhinopithecus bieti | reverse complement strand
AAGAGGAAACTTTTTACTTTCACAAATAAGATAAATAAGATAATAAATAAAAGTTCATTTATTTCCCTAAGGGTATGTTGAGTTATTTTTCATACACATTTGAAGTCTATTCTACTTAATAAATTCACTGATTTTCTAGAGAACTTTAGATATTCATGCTGGTAGGGATATTTTTTCCCAAGTGCAAACATTGAGGTCACTGTAAACACATGTGTGGGGAAGATAATGGCTGTAAATGATGAAGTTTTTTTATTTCTCCATCAAAGATTTCAAATTATAAAACAGAACTTGTCATCTTATTCTATTACTTTGAATTCAGCCTCATTATTGCATAGAAACAGTGAGTGCAGGCATTTTTGTCTTGTTCCTAATCTCAGGAATAAAGAATCAAATCTTACACAATTAAGGAGGATGTTTGTTGTAGAAGCCCAGCTATTCCTCATCTGCTGATATTTTTCAGGTAAAGATGTTAGTCAATTACTTTATTTCAATGCATTTGTTGAGATGATCATCAGTGTTTCATTTCAGTCTGGTAATGCAGAAGATTGACAAGCTTTGCCTAGATTCCCTCTCCCTGTCCTGGAGCCTACATTCTCTCTCTGTGCAGTCAGTGAGGACAACTAAGGGGTTCTCCTCATTTGTTTCCTCTCTCTCATGGATCACTGTCATGCATTTCCTGATGTAAAACGCTTGAAAACCCTTTCCCTTATACTTTTCATCCAGTTTCCAGTTTTCTGGTGGGAATTTGGTCCCAGTCCGCCATCTAGTTTGGAAGGGATATTTTCCATTATCCAATTTTCAGCAGGGAAATCCTGAGACACATAGAAGTTAAAGGATTCTCTAGTGTCTCAGGACAAGTACATTTTTAAAAATAAAATATATTACTGTATTGCTTATTAACAAAATTAC
>NW_016852675.1:0-1306 GCF_001698545.2 Rhinopithecus bieti | reverse complement strand
TTTTTTGAAAACTCATGAATAATCCACTCCTTGTTTAGCATATAATCAAGAAGTAACCATAAAAATAGCCAACCAGCAGCCCTCAGGGCTGCTCTGCCTGTAGAATAACCATTCTTTCTTTTCTTCTTGTTTTTTTTATTATACTTTAAGTTCTAGGGTACATGTGCACAACGTGCAGGTTTGTTACATATGTATACATGTGCCATGTTGGTGTGCTGCACCCATTAACTCATCATTTATGTTAGGTATATCTCATAATGCTATCCCTGCCCCTCCCCACTCCCCATGACAGGCCCCGGTGTGTGATGTTCCCCACCCTGTGTCCAAGTGTTCTCATTGTTCAATTCCCACCTATGAGTCAGAACATGTGGTGTTTGGTTTTCTGTCCTTGTGATAGTTTGCTCAGAATGATGGTTTCCAGCTTCATCCATGTCCCTACAAAGGACATGAAATCATCCTTTTTTATGGCTGCATGGTATTCCATGGTGTATATGTGCCACACTTTCTTAACCCAGTCTATCATTGATGGACATTTGGGTTGCTTCCAAATCTTTGCTATTGTGAATAATGCCACAATAAATATATGCATGCATGTGTCTTTATAGACTTGAGTTCACTTTATGGATTTGCCTCGAATTCTTTCTTGTGCAAGGTCCAAGAACCATCTCTTGGGGTCTGTTTCGGGACCCCTTTCCTGTAACACATCCACTCAAATCCACGGACTCAGAAACTCTAAAGAGGGAGGGCAGCAATCTGTCTGAACAAACTCTCCATTTTAAAGTTTGATTATCACCGCATTAAAGGAACACTGCTGTTTTGGCGTAAAAGTCTAACACTATATAGAGACAAATACAAACGGGTTATTCCAGGAGGCAGAAGCTGCAGTGAGCCAAGATTGCACCACTGCACTCCAGCCTGGGCAACAGAGTGAGACCTTGTCTCAAAATAACAGCAACAACAAAACAAATGGGTTCTTGTATTGAGTGATAATATACACACACTCACAGACTCCCCACCTGATCTGTGGCATAGGAAAATGCTCTCTGGTTTTATGTTTGGTCCTAGAAGAAATGTTTGATGACTGTAATGAAAGATTTTGTAAGCTTTATAAACTATAGACAAATGATGTTTAGTAGGTCTTAAAACTGGAAAGAGAACAGTGTGTTTTTTAGAGTGAAAATAGGCAATATTTCAGCATTACATTTATTAAAAGTAGCTATCAAAATACAGTATTTATATTGTCAGTGGCTTGCACTTTACAGCTATTAATGAAATTTGGCATCATATTTGCATTAACTTATATTTT
>NW_016852674.1:0-899 GCF_001698545.2 Rhinopithecus bieti | reverse complement strand
TCTCTTCATCTACTTAATACTTATTTATTCTCTACCTACTTTGTGCCAGTATTCTTCTGGGTGCTGGGGAGTCAGCATGGAACTCAATGAAGTCTCTGCTCCCACAGAGTTTATAGTCTATGAGGCAAAGGAGATGGAAAAGGAAGCTCAGGTATTTGGGCTTCTTTCTTTCCAAAGCTCTAATAAAATTATAGTAAAGAAATAAAAAAACAGAAACATTTTATAAACAAGAGAAGGAGAGAAGACTATTAGGAGATAAGAGATTCCAATGAATTTTCAGAAGATAGAAATGAGATGGAAGCACAAGATGAATTATACTATACGATAAGAGACATATTATAGATATGTTTCTTAATATACATAAAGCCCACACAAACTTCTTGCAGGGCCTACATTATGTGAAACTTAGCAGTGTGATACAATCTGGACTGGGGATCTCCAACCCTGGCCCAGGGATTTCCAGGAGACAAGGCCACCTCAATGCAGATGCAACATTCACAAACCTTAAAACAAAGCTTGCCCTTAATATTCTTACCTTTACCTAAAACTATTCTTACAACTTACACTCCTTTATAAAAGGAATACCTGGTAAGTGACCTGGACTGAATACAGGTATAAGAAAGGGTGAAGAAAGCTCCAAACTTTGAGAATGATCCCCAGATGGATACTTCCTAGTCAATTGGTCATCTGAACCTTTGACTGTATCTGGACCGTGACACCAGCCGGCTCCCACTGTCCATCTTGTAAGAGCCCTGCCAGAATAAACTGCTTGAGCATCAGGCAGTGTCTAAGACATATTTGATGCAAATGAAAATAAATGGGGAAAAATTACTCCTGCAGAACCTGGTTAACTAGGACCATCTGAGAGCCCTAAAGAGGACACAAATAAAATTATAACT
>NW_016852673.1:0-821 GCF_001698545.2 Rhinopithecus bieti | reverse complement strand
TCTCCTCATCACTTTCAGGTACACCAATCAGACATAGATTTGGTCTTTTCACATAATCCCATATTTCTTGGAGGTTTTGTTCATTTCTTTTTACTCTCTTTTCTCTGAACTTCTCACTTCATTTCATTCATTTGATCTTCAATCACTTATATTCTTTCTTCCAGTTGATCGACTCGTTTACTGAAGCTTGTGCATTTGTCACGTAGTTCTCATGCCATGGTTTTCAGCTGTATCATGTCATTTAAGGACTTCTGTGCATTGCTTATTCTAGTTAGCCATTCGTCTAATCTTTTTTCAAGGTTTTTAGCTTCTTTGCGATGGGTTTGAACTTCCTCCTTAGCTCAGAGAAGTTTGATCATCTGAGGCCTTCTTCTCTCAACTCATCAAAATCATTCTCCATTCAGTTTTGTTCCATTGCTGGTGAGGAGCTGCATTCCTTTGGAGGGGGAGAGGCACTCCGATTTTTAGAATTTTGAGCTTTTCTGCTCTATTTTTTCCCCATCTCTGTGGTTTTATCTACCTTTGGTCTTTGATGGTGGTGACGTACAGATGGGGTTTTGGTGTGGATGTCCTTTCTCTTTGTTAGTTTTCCTTCTAACAGTCAGGACCCTCAGCTGCAGGTGTGTTGGAGTTTATTGGAAGTCCACTCCAGACCCTGTTTGCCTGGGTATCAGCAGCAGAGGCTGCAGAAGAGTGAATATTGCTGAACAGCAAATGTTGCTGCCTGATGTTCCTCTGGAAGCTTCGTCTCAGAGGGGTACCCGGCCATGTGAGGTGTCAGTCTGCCCCTATGGGGGGGTGCCTCCCAGTTAGGCTACTTC
>NW_016852672.1:0-816 GCF_001698545.2 Rhinopithecus bieti | reverse complement strand
TCTAGTTTTTTTCTGAGGATATTTCCTTTGTCATCATAACCGTCACTGCAATCCAAAATATCCCCTCTCAAATGCCCCAAAACAGTGCTACCAAACTGATCCATGGAAAGAATCATGTCGCACTGTGAGATGAATTAAAACATCACAAAGGGGTTTATCAGAAAACTTCCTTCTATTTTTTATAAAAGGATATTTCCTTTTCACCATAAGCTTCAATGCGCTCCAAAATATCCCATTGCAGAATACAAGAAAGCAATGTGAGCAAACTGCTCAATGAAAAGAAAGGTGTAACTCTTTGAGTTGAATTCACACATCACAAGGAACTTTCTCAAAACCTTCTTTCTAGTTTTATCTGAGAATATTTCCTTTGTCACCATAGGATTAAATGCCATCCAAAATGTCTCTTCTCAGATTCACCAAAAACAGTGCTACCAAACTGCTCCATGAAAAGAATCGTGTAACTGCATGAGATGAATTAAAACATCATAAAGCAGTTTGTCAGAAAGCTTCTTTCTAGTTTTTTTCCTGAGGATATTTCCGATGTCAACATAAGCTTCAATGTGCTCCAAAATATAAAAATGCAGATTCCAAGAAAACAGTGTAAGCAAACTTCTCAATGCAAAGAAGAGTGTAACTCTGTAAGATGAATTCACACATCACAAAGAACTTTCTCAGAAAGCTTCTTTCTAGATTTTATCTGAGGATATTCCCTTTGTCACTATGGGCATTAAAGCGCTCCAGAATATCCCATTGCAGATTCCATGAAAACAGTGTTAGAAAGCTGCTCCAGGAAAAGAAAGGTGTAACTACGTGGTA
>NW_016852671.1:0-414 GCF_001698545.2 Rhinopithecus bieti | reverse complement strand
CTGGAAAGAAGCCGTCTGAGAAACTGCATTGCGATGTGTGAATGCCACTCACAGAGTTACACGTTTCTCTTCAGTCATCAGTTTTCTAACACTGATTCTGGAAATCTGTAATGGGATACTTTTTAGCGCAATGCAGCTTATGGTGTCAAAGGAAATATCCTCAGATGAAAACTAGAAATAAGCTTTCATAGACATTTCTTGGTGATGTGTGAATTCATCTCACAGAGTTGCACTTATGTTTCTTGGAGCAGTCCAATAACACTGTCTTTGAGGTACCTCAGACGGGTTTCTGTGGATCGCATTGAGTCCTACGCTGAGAAAGGAAATATCATCAGTTCAAATCGTGAAAGAAGGTTTCTGGTAAACTTCTTTGTGATCTGTGAATTCACCTCACAGAGTTACAGCTTAGTCGTC
>NW_016852670.1:0-317 GCF_001698545.2 Rhinopithecus bieti | reverse complement strand
ATGAAAGGTAGCCTGTTCCAGAGTTAAGTTTGTAAAGCTGAGGACCATCTGCATATACATGGCACACCCTTTCCCTGCACCACAGTATCTTCAAAACTCTTCCCCACAATCTTTTTTTTTTTTTTTTTTTTTTTGAGACAGGGTCTCACTGTCACCCAGGCTGGAGTGCAGTGACATGATCACAGCTCACTGCAGCCTCAACCTCCTAAAGTGATCCTCCCATCTCAGCCTCCTGAGTAACTGGGATTATAGGCATGAGCCACTACACCCAGTTAATTTTTCTTATTTTTTTTTTGAGATGGGTTCCCACAATGTTG
>NW_016852669.1:0-821 GCF_001698545.2 Rhinopithecus bieti | reverse complement strand
GGGTTAAGAGGAGTTTTGACTGATTATGAGGCAACACATGTACCACTAAAGTTTCTCACCTACATTGGGCCTTCATCTTTTCTCTATTAAAGTATATGGTTATTCATGTAGAAGGCTGGCTGCAAAATCCATAACAAATAAAAGTATACCCTATAAGTGCACATAATAGGCCCCCTTTTCATTTCTATTACTCATACAGGCATAAACAGGGAAAAAATGTTCAAATATAAGAGTCTCGTCATAGTAGAAGTCTTGATCGGTGATCTTGGTGAAAGCTGTTCACATCAAGGATGTTATCTTCTTCTGGGGAGAAACTTTCCTGGTTAGTTTTATCTTAAGGGTTCCAATGGGTGTACAGTTCCAGGAGTGTGGAGGGAGCCGTCTCAGTTATGAGATTATGAACCCAAGGTTCAAGTCTCCAAAGTTTTGCTGTAATGTGGATGGCAAGTACAGTCTTTCTCTGATGTTCTCAGAAGATCCAATCTTCGGGCTCTAGATTGTGAAGGGATTGTCCTCAGCGAACCATTAAAAAGCTTTATTTACCTGGTGAAAACACACTGTAGCATAATAATTTACTGTTATAACATCAGCCCTCTTGCATGGGAAAGCTTTTATACAACCAGAAAACATGAATTGAAAATGACAATTGAATGAAATCCCTTTATAAATGTTTAAATGGCCCATCAGGTAGCCAAATGTACCTAAAGCTTTGATTGTCTTCCCAGAAATATGGAACCAAACACTGGTTTTAAACTATTTCTGCAATTTATAAGTCACCACATCAATATATTCAATTTGGATTTTTTTTTCATGACGATTCA
>NW_016852668.1:0-1988 GCF_001698545.2 Rhinopithecus bieti | reverse complement strand
CAAAACTAACAGAAAAGTTGACTATATTAGAGTATTCTTCATATTTAGTCTTGATTCTCTCTACACTTACCTCTCACCTCTTATAATTAATTACTTTGTTTCCTTTTCAGTATGTTCTGTGAAGCACAATTTCTTGAAAAGCCTTTTATTCTAATCATATTTTTTTAACTTGACATCTTGATTTAAAAAATATCCCATAGATCTCTAGAAGTAAGGTAAATGTTTATGGTTGCCATTTGTTGTCATTTGAACACAGCATAGCTCCCAATATCTGCTTCTCAGTGGAAATATTGATTCCTTCTCCATCTCTTCTTAAGAATTGCATACATATTGAAATCTTATATTCCTTGAACTTCCAAGCATTTTCATCTTGTGTGATCATGGGAATGTCTTGTTTAGCACCTTGGAATATTTAATTTGTGACTTGTTACATACCTCCTTAGGTATTATGTGTTTTCACCACCTTTCATTCAGTGATGGAACAGATGCCAACCGTGAGTCATGGAGCTTGGAGAAGAGACATCACAGATGGTAATCATTTGCATCTTCAGCAAAAAAACTAGCACAACCACAGGCTCACAGTAGAAGTCTTAACCAAAACATGCTTGGCAGCAATTAAAAGATACTCCTCTAACATTTTGGCCAAACTTTTCTCTATGATACTTAGGGTTTTTAGGACAGGAAGAACAACAGAACCTCATGGGAAGATGATGTCTTGAACCCGTAAGATGTCAAGAATAGTGGAGCAGGTAGTTACATTCCATGACCCTCTTTTGACTCTCTTTAAGAGGCCCATTAAGTTTTACCTTTGTTTATCTCTTCACTTTTGCTTCCCTTTTCTCTCTCTATGGATGTTGTCTGCTTTTGCATTCTCCCAGTCTGTAAATGACTGTCAAGATCCTATATATGTTCTGGGACTTCTGGACAACCAACTATCCCTGCTGAGCTTATGTACTTGATGCTGTCCTTTTCAAGTACTTGGCATTCATTGACGCATGCATACATATATACATACAAGGAGAAGCAACTAAGGGGATTGATGGCATGGTAAAGGAGTATATTGAAAAGATAGTGAGCATCTCACATAATCACCAGGAAAACTGGAGAAGTGAGCTTGGAGTGGGCAGAAATAGTGGGAACATTTGGAAGATAGGTCTAGCATGCATGACCACACAAAAAAAATTATCACCACTGTGTTCAGCACAGGAGGCTGAATGAAGTCACTGTGCTTCCATCCAAGCAGCACAGACATATGACCAACTGGCCCCTGGAAACTGAGTGTTGTAATAATCACTTTTTTAAGTAGCAGGAATTCTCTGTAATTCCTAATTCTTTGGATAACCTTTGACACCAGAGGTGTCTGACCACAATGTCCCATGCCATTTGGAATGTCAAACATGGTAATTTGCTTTCTGTAATAAGACGTCGTTTTCTGTTACCATGAAAACAAGAATGATGGGGCTGTCCCGAATATGGGAAAGGGTTTTCAATGCTAGGTGATAACAGTGGGCCCACACATGCAATTTGAGGTAATCTTATCTCAGAGTCATACTTAATTCCAGTCTTAATACAATCCTTAATTCCAAGGGCAATTTTCATTCCCCTTTAATAGAATATCTTTGCAGGTTCTGTAGATTGGAATATAAACATCTTTGGGGACCAACATTCTGACTACAATGGTAATTATTCTGGACAGTGTGGACACAAAACGATATTTTGTTTAAGAGCTCTAGATTTGGAGTCAGAATAATAATCTTACACACTGACTCCAACATTTATTAGTGATAACCCTGGACAATGATTATCCTTCTTCTTTAATTTCTTTAATTATAAAATGAGAATTGCAACACCTAATCCAATCTGTTTCCTAATATGAAGCTAGGTAGTTTCTTCTATAAAAAGAATGAAAATCTTCCATAGAAATTATACATGATGAGGGGCGGAGCAAGATGGCCGAATAGGAACAGCTCCAGTCTCCAACTCCCAGC
>NW_016852667.1:0-414 GCF_001698545.2 Rhinopithecus bieti | reverse complement strand
CTGGACTCATAAAATGAGTTAGGGAGAATTCTTTCTTTTTCTGTTGATTGGAATAGTTTCAGAAAGAATGGTACCAGCTCCTGCTTGTACCTCTGGTAGACTTTGGTTTTGACTCTGTCTGGTCCTGAACTTTTTTTGGTTGGTAGGCTATTAATTAATTATTGCCTCAATTTCAGAGCCTGTTATTGGTCTATTCAGCGATTCAACTTCTTCCTGCTTCAGTCTTGGGAGAGTGTATGTGTCCAGGAATTTATCCATTTCTTCTAGATTTTCTAGTTTATTTGTATCAAGGCATTTGTAGTGTCCTCTGATGGTAGTTTGTATTTCTGTGGGATCTGTGGTGATATCCCCTTTATCATTTTTTATTGCATCTATTTGATTCTTCTCTCTTTTCTTCTATGTTAGTCTAGCTAG
>NW_016852666.1:0-319 GCF_001698545.2 Rhinopithecus bieti | reverse complement strand
ACTGGAAGAACAACTGTTTTACGCCACATATAAAATACAATAGCACCGCCACGCCCGGCTAATGGAGGCAGAGCTTGCAGTGAGCCGAGATCGTGCCCCTGCACTCCAGCCTGGGCAACAGAGCGAGACTCCATCTAAAAAAAAGAATCGGCTAAAAAATAATATAAATTAAGATAACACTAATGATAGATGATGAGAATTAAAAAAAAAAAAAAAAAACAAAAAAAAACTAATGAAAGATGATAAGAATTAAAAAAAAAAAAAAAAAACCACACACACTCTGCCCAAATCTCATGTTTTAAGGATGTTTACAAATTTG
>NW_016852665.1:0-999 GCF_001698545.2 Rhinopithecus bieti | reverse complement strand
GAGAAAAATGTATTAATCCAGGATTCCTGTATTAACTATTTACTGAGCTAAACATCTACCATGTATTTCATATTTTTCTGGTTTCTGTGAAGAGTAGAAATATATGAGAAGTCTCTATAATAACTATTATGTGGAATAAAAGAATGTTTTCTTCCAAACTGGCAATCTATTAGTTGTTCTTACATCCTGCTGTACTGTCTTTCTTCCTGCCTTGCAGTAACCATTTTTAAATCTTCTAATCACATTCACTTTCACTTCTAGTTTTTTAATTTTTTGTGTCTTTGCTGTACCTTCACCTTTGTTGGCCAATTCTCTCTTTTGACTATTATTTTTTTTTTCAAATGTTACATAGGTTTATCTTTGAGAGACAGTAGGTAACAGAACTACAGACTCTGCTGTCTGTGCATGAACCGAATAATAGGTATGCAGTGACCAATCCAAAAAAAAAAAAAGGCTGAAAGAAATGCCATGATTAGTTATTGATAGTGATGTGCATAATTTATTTACATAATGATTTATGGGATGAAGAGCTAGAGGCAAAGTTTATACTTTATGTAATTACTCATAGTTAAAATACCATGGTAACTTTGACTTTCATTTGGGTATGGTACTTTTTAAAGCATGGATAACCAAAATGCAAGCACATTAGACCCTTGCAAAGGGTTTTGTATGTGTATGTATTTCTTAAAAGTATACGCACACATATATAATATTATTCATTTTAGTAGGTTTACATTTTATTGAAAAGCTATCATGCTGTATTAAAACCTGTGAGATTTATCCTTTTATAGCTATGTCATACTATAATGGTATAGTACATACAGTACTGTTTCCAAGTTCTCTATCATATTGAACATTCTGTTATTCTTTACCGATAACAATAACACACATTCTTAATTTTAATAGTTTCACATTAAGCTCTAATATCCGGTAAGGCAAGTGTCCCTCCTTGTTTTCTTGACATTTTACTCTTACTTATAAATCATAGAATCTTTGGAA
>NW_016852664.1:0-317 GCF_001698545.2 Rhinopithecus bieti | reverse complement strand
GTCATGTTAGTGTTTTTTTTTTTTTTTTTTTTTTTTTTTACAGTCTTTTTTTTTCCCCCCGGGTAGGGGGGGGGGGATGTTTTGGCTCACTGTAACCTCTACTTCCCAGGTTCAAGCTATTCTCCTGCCTCAGCCTCCCAAGTAGCTGGGACTACAGGCATGCACCACTACACCTGGCTAATTTTTTTGTATTTTTAGTAGAGATGGGGTTTCACTATGTTGGCCAGTCCGATCTCAAACTCTGTCTGACCTCGGGTGATCTGCCTGCCTCGGCCTTCCAAAGTGCTGAGATTATGGGTGTGAGCCACTGCGTCTGG
>NW_016852663.1:0-319 GCF_001698545.2 Rhinopithecus bieti | reverse complement strand
GAGTCCCTGTAGTATGGGAGGGGGCCTATGATATAATATTCCATGAGGGGACTATCCTGTTCTTTTAGAAGGGGTACATTTAATCTTAAACAATACCATAAGGAGAGCTTGTATCCACTTTAATCCTGTTTCGTGACCCGCTTTCCCTAAACTATTTTCTATAGTCCATTTCATTTGCTCCACCTTCCCAGAACTCTGTGGTTGGTAAGTGGTATATAGTTGCCATGTGATCCCTGATACCTTTGCTGTCTTCTGTACCAAATCAGTCACAAACACTGGCCCATCAAGCCAATTCATACGGGCAATCCAAACCTAGGGA
>NW_016852662.1:0-1430 GCF_001698545.2 Rhinopithecus bieti | reverse complement strand
AATTATGATTTGGTCTTTTTTCAGTCTGTTCAATGTATTACTTTTTATTTTCCATGAGACTTGACCGTTGGATTACTTGTAAGTGTGCTGTATGAGTTACTAGTTTCATTTTATAATCTGATTTCAATTCTCTTAAACTTGCTGAATTTTGTTTTATGATACAGATATGGTCTATCTTGGTGAATGTTCAACGGGTACTTGAAAAGAATTTTGTTCTCCTGTTGTTGGATGAAGTGCTCTAAAAATGTCAATTACATGCTGTTGTTAGGTGGTGGTGCTCAGCTTTTCTAATCTTACTGACTTTCTGTTTAATTTTATCTATTCTTGAGAAAGAGGAAATGTAATCTACAACCGTGGATTTGTCTATTTACTCTTTCATTCTGTCAGTTTTTGCTTCACGCACTTTAAAGCTCTGTGGTTTGATATATACATCTTACCAGTGATTTCTGTTTCTTCTTTTTTGATTTACCTACTTATACGCGCATCTGTTACACTTTGGTGGGTTTTGTTTTCTATCAATATGAATATTCACATATGTTCATATATGAATATTACACATTACACATTAACCCTCTGCTTTTCATATCTGTTTGTTGCAAATATTTTTCCCAGCTTGTCATCTTATACTTTGTTACATTTTCATTTTATGTAGTCAACAGTACATTCCTTTGTATTTTATTCCATTTGAAAATACTTAGAAAGTCTTTTCACATCTATAAATCATTTTTGCCTATTTTTTTTGTTTTCTTGTAAATTTATATTTTCTTCTTAGATATCTGATATATCTAAAATTTATTTTAGTGAAGAAAAATAGATAATGCTCTATCATTATCTATTTTCCAAAGGCTTAACCAAGTGCCCCACTACAATTTACTAAATGGCCCTTTCTTTTTCTGGTGGTTTTAACATATTGTTTTCTAAATGATTTTATATATGGTCATGTGCTGCATAAAATGACGTTTTGGTCAACAACAGACCACATACACCACAGTGGTCCCATAAGATTATAATACTGTATTCTTACTGTACCTTTTCTGGGTTTAGATATGGAATAAATCCTTACCATTGTGTTACAATTGCCTATAGTACTCACTACAGTCACATGCTGTACAGTTTGTAGCCTAGGAGCAACAGGCTATACCATACAGCTTAGGTGTGTAGTAGGCTGTACCATCTAGGTTATGTAAGCACATTCTATGATTTTGGACAACAAAATTGCCAATCCTTATCATTAGCAATGCATGACTATACCACAGTGTATTACAGGCTCTCTTTCATGAACTTATCTATTCCTACTCCAAAACCCAGTATATTTTTTCAAGATAATTTACTTAAATAAAAGGAGACATAAGAATTCTAAAAACTGAATTAGAAAAAAATGTGATTAATCAAAATTCTCAGTTAAAAAATTAACCTCTTTAATTGTAAGA
>NW_016852661.1:0-998 GCF_001698545.2 Rhinopithecus bieti | reverse complement strand
ATTGCCCCAAATAGCCCAAGTTTGGGTTTGAGGCTACTGAAACTAGGATCATTTTCCAGGGCAATCAAGAGTAGTCTATTTTGCTGCATGATCAAAGAAAAAATCACATTACTTCTCTGGGTCTCAGTCTCCTACGTGGTGAAATGAGAAGGCTGGGCTCCATTGTATGACTGTATAATTCTATTAATACAATATCAAGTGCTTTGTTGCCTTAGTATTCATAAATCTTCCAGAGGATAGTAAACGTTTTCTGACTTACATATTTGAAAACCTATCTCCAAGTCTGCAGTAGCTTTGAATAACAAAACTCCCTGTCCTCATCGTTGTTGATCCTCTGCCTTATGATACCTCTGGTACAAGGAGTGACCCACCATATTTAAAAAGATAATTACGGCAAGACCAAGGTAATCTTTGTGCCTTTTATTCGCAAATAGTGGGATGGTGTGGAGTTGCTTGGTGAGAATCTGAAACTCTACCTGAAATAGAGGCTTGGAATTCTGGGTCTCAAGATTTCTGACTCCATTTTCCAGAACACACCCTGAATTATCACCATCAGTGTGTTTGTATTTACATTTTAGGAAAGTAAGGAATGTATAAGGCAATATAATAATACTAATAGCAAACAGTTATATAGGATTTATTCTGTGTCAAGTACCGTTCTAAGGGTCTTAAAAACATTAACTCACTTGCTCCTCACAACACTCATGAGTTAAGTCCAGTTAGTTTTCCCATTGTACAAATGAGGAAAGTGAGGCACGGAGCAATTAAGAAAGATTCCTTTATTATAAGGGATCTTACCTCAAGCAGAAATAAATGGGATCCTTTTAAAATAATTAAAACAAATGATAGGCCTGGTGCGGTGACTCATGGCTGTAATCCCAGCACTTTGGAAGGCCAAGGCGGGCAGATCACTTGAGGTCAGGAGTTCAAGTTCAGCCTGGCCAACATGGAGAAATCCTTTCTCTACTAAAATACAAAATGAGCCAGGCATGGTGGTG
>NW_016852660.1:0-1435 GCF_001698545.2 Rhinopithecus bieti | reverse complement strand
GTAGAGGGGCAGCAGAGGGCTGGTCGAGAGGACACAGCACGGTGGACACAGTGTGTAGAGGGGGCAGCACGTGGAGGGGGGCACAGGGATCACAGCCGTGGCGCACTCAGCAGCACAGGGCACATGGCAGCCCTAGGCCAGCGCAAAACCAAGACAGTCTCTCACTATGGGAATTCCAACCAGAAATGAATGACAACCTAGAAACCCTAAGACACACTTTCCAAAGGAAGGGGAGGCGCAAGTACTCAAAACCCCGTAAGAGCTGGATGCAGGTCAGGGGAGGGCAGGAGACAGGACAGGCCTGTGGGGGTTCCTACGTTTCTGTTCCTCCTCTTAACATGTGCTCAGCAGACAGACCTGGGATGCCCTGCCCCCAGATCTAGAATCCGGTTGGGAAGGGAAGCCGGAGCCTGCCTGCCACCCTCACCCCCTCAGCCTGCCGGTCCCATCCCACAGTCCCGCCCACTGGCCTGAGTCCCTTTAGGAGGGCAGAGGCCTGAGACACCGCCAGGCGAGAGGCGCCCTCAGGCTCGGAGCTGTTCCTGAAGCCGTGCCCTCAGGGGACAGGATGCTGCTGCGTCTCCCCGACAGCCTTGGCAAAATCAGACTGGGAGCCTGATGCCAGGCCTCTGGATTTTCTGCAGTTTTCATTTCCTTTCTCCTTTCCTCTGGATGCAGCACCCCACAAGGAACACGAAGGATTAAAACAAAAACAATCTTGCATTTTAAGAAGGTCGAAGATGTGATGCCCTTCCTTCATCTCAGGTGTCCTGTGAGAGATGCTCACAAGTCCCTCTCACGAATGGTAAGACAGAGGCCAAGGAAGGTCAGTAATTGCTGCCCCAAGTCACAAAGGGTGAAGACGGAAGAGCCAAGACTTGAGTCCCAGCACACAGTGCTGGAGAGAATGATGCTTCAAAGGGACCGGGGTGGGCTGGGCAGGATGGAGAGGAAGGGGCCAGGCCAGAAAGGACGGACGGAAAGGAAGGGGCCGAGCTGGACAGGACGGAGAGGAAGGGATCAGGCCGGACAGAATGGAGAGGAAGGGGCCGAGCTGGACAGGATGGAGAGGAAGGGGCTGAGCCGGCCACGTCCTGTGCCTCATTCCCCCCACCTGGCAACTAGGAAAGCTCAACCAGGACTGCGATTCCAGCCCATGTGCCCCTAGAGAGAGAGACCCTGACACAGAGGCAGCAACGCCAGCACCTGCCTGTGTCCCTGGCACCCCCCAACACACTGGCAACAGCGCTTACCCCCAAGAGCAGCCACCGCCCCAGGTACTGCTCCCTCCCCACCCAGGGTCTGCACCCGCAGGGAAGCACCCCCCACATCTGGTGTAATTCTGCTCATAGCCCTCTGGGCTGGGTACCTCAGCCATGTTCCCAACCTGTGTGGGGGGTGCCCCACACAGGTAATGGACGTGTGGAGGGACTCC
>NW_016852658.1:0-3136 GCF_001698545.2 Rhinopithecus bieti | reverse complement strand
CCACTGCATATTGTTTAGTCAGAAAGATCTGAACTACTTAGTCAAGTGATCTCTAACTCCATTTCTGGTATCTGATAAGACATTTTCAAGAGTCAGATTCTTTGCCAAATAGTTTAAATATGATATCAGCCTTTATATTCACAAACCCAGCAGGTCTTTCCACCATTGCCTTTTTTTTTTTTTTTTTTTTTTAAGATGAGGTCTCGCTCTTGTCCCCCAGGCTGGAGTGCAATGGCATGATCTTGGCTTACTGCAACCTCTGCCTCTGGGTTCAAGCGAGGCCTGGCTCAGTCTCCCAAGTAGCTGGGACTACAGGTGCATACCACCACGCCCAGCTAATTTTTGTATTTTAAACAGAGACAGGGTTTCACCATGTTGGCCAGGCTGGTCTCA
The DNA here is from genome assembly GCF_001698545.2 of Rhinopithecus bieti. Lineage (NCBI taxonomy): Eukaryota > Metazoa > Chordata > Mammalia > Primates > Cercopithecidae > Rhinopithecus > Rhinopithecus bieti. Next base: position 2,743 of record NW_016852658.1, on the reverse strand, counting down.
AACTCCTGACCTCACGTGATCCACCCGCCTTGGCCTCCCAAAGTGCTGGGATTAAAGATGTGAGCCACCATGCCTGGCCATCATCACCTTTTAAAGACAAAATATAAACTGACCAGACATAATGGTTCACATGTGGGAGCATGATGGCTCCCAGCACTTTGGGAGGCTGAGGCAGGAGAATTACTTGAGGCCAAAAGTTCAAGACCTCAACCTGGGCACCATAGCGAGACCCAGTCTTTACAAAATACAAAAAAATTAACCAGGCACAGTGGCACATGCCTGTAGTAGTTCTAGCTACTCAGGAGGCCGAGGCAGGAGGATTCCTTAAACCCAGGAGTTCAAGGTGGCAGTGAGCTATGATTGTGACACTGCATTCCAGCCTGGGCAACAGAGTGAGACCCAATGTCTTTAAAACAAAATAAGACACACACACACACACACACACACACACACACACACTCTCACACTCTCACACTCTCACACTCTCTAGATAGACCCAAAGCCTTAGCCAGTGGGGTCTGTCTCTGAGTTCAGCAGTTCTGTGCACCTCAGTGCCTAGAGAACCTTTGAGCAGAGTAGCCTCATGGTTACCAGGGTGGGCTCTGAAAAGTGACTTCCTGGCTTTGAACTCTGGCTTTCCCTCTTTTTTTTTTTTTTCTTTTTAGACAGAGTCTCACTCTGTCGCTCAGGCTGGAGTGAAGTGACAGGATCTTGGCTCACTGCAACCTCTGCCTCCCGGGGTCAAGCAATTCTCCTGCCTCAGTGCCTCAGCCTCCCAAGTACCTGGGATTACAGGCACCCACCAACACACCCAGCTAATTTTTATATTTTTAGTAGAGACGGGGTTTCGCCATGTTGGCCAGGCTGGTCTCGAACTCCTGACCTCAGGTGATCCGCCCTCCTTGGCCTCCCAAAGTGCTAGGATTACAGGTGTGAGCCACCGAACCCGGCTGGCTCTCCCTCTTTCTATTTTGTGATCTTTAGCTAGTTACTTTCCCTGTCTGTGCCTCAGTTTTCTCATTGGTTAAATGAGGATAGTTATAACACAGGCACAACGTCTTACTGGCATCCGTCTCCCCAGCTGTTAGCACAGCACCTGGCCCAAGGTAGGCAGGAAGTATGCGTTGAACTAACTGTCCAGAGTCCTGCCTCTTGAGGATGGACCCTCTATCTTCTGGGTTTGGGCAGCCACCTTTGGTTTACAAACCTCCAGTCCTAAATGAGACTGGACGGGGCTCCTGTGCCCAGATGTTTAAACTTTCTATGGATTCTGCCCGTATTTCAAGGGCGTATTAAGAGTCAGAAAGATACTAATATAGTATGTTGATTTGATTTTTGTCAAGTCATTACAATGAAACAACAACCAGTTTATCCAGCCTGCCCTCTTTGCCTCTGTTGTGCCTGCTTACCCTTCCTGCACTCCCAATTACAAGGGCAAATGGATATCATCTACAGGGTGGAAAGCAAAAGGATTGATGGGCAAGAATTTAGAAATAGCATCCTATCTCTGGTACGTAATCAGTCTGGGACCACTGATTCTCTTTCATTTTTATTTCCTGATTTAGAGAGTGGTGGAAATCTGGAGTGTTAATGGTTCTGGGAGAGTCCAGGTAAAAGGATCCTTTGACTTGGTTTCATATGCAAACTTCGCTCACTTACTTAGGCATAGCCAGGCAGAATGTGCTCTGGAGACCTTGCCGTTGAGAGGGTTGTTTTTTGGACTGAAACTCAATCTAATATGCATCCCCAGAATGAGCCTACCATCTTCTTTCAATCTAAGACCTGGAGCATGAGAGACTGGCTGAATGCTTTTTGATGATGATGAAAGCATGAGGCTGGAGCAGATAACTTCTTTTAAAATTTTATTATTTATTTATTTTATTTTCCATAAGTTATTGGGGTACAGGTGGTATTTGGTTACATGAGTAAGTTCTTTAGTGGTGATTTGTGAGATTTCGGTGCACCCATCACCCAAGCAGTAAACACTTCACCATATTTGTTGTGTTTTATTCCTCATCCTCCTGCCATTCTTCCTTCCAAGTCCCCAAAGTCCATTGTATTTTTTTTTTTTTTTTTTTTTTGAGACAGTCTCACTCTCTTACCCAGGCTGGAGTGCAGTAGTGTGATCTTGGCTCACTGCAACATCTGCCTCGTGGATTCAAACGATTCTCCCGCCTCCGCCTTCTGAGTAGCTGGGACTATAGGAGCCTGCCACTATGCCCGGCTAAATTTTGTATTTTGGTAGAGACGAGGTTTCACCATGTTGGCCAGGGTGGCATTGTATCATTCTTATGCCTTTGCATCCTCATAGTTTAGCTTCCACATATCAGTGAGAACATATGATGTTTGGTTTTCCATTCCTGTATATATATATATACATACATGTATATATATACACCGCAGTTTCTTTAACTGTTTGTTGATTGATGGGCAATTGGGTTGGTTCCACGATTTTGCAATTGTGAATTGTGCTGCTATAAACATGCGTGTGCAAGTATCTTTTCGAATAATGACTTATTTTCCTCTGGGTAGATACCCAGTAGTGGGATTGCTGGATCAAATGGTAGTTCCACTTTAGTTCTCTAAGGGATCTCCACACTGTTTTCCATAGTGGCTGTACTAGTTTACATTCCCACCAGCAGTGTAGAAGTGTACACAGATCACTGCATCCATGCCAAGATCTACTGTTTTTTGACTTTTGGTTATCACCATTCTTGCAGCAGTAAGGTGGTATTGCATTGTG
>NW_016852657.1:0-996 GCF_001698545.2 Rhinopithecus bieti | reverse complement strand
CTCTGTGAGATGAATTCACAAATCACAACAAAGTTTCTCAGAATATTTCTTACTAGTTTTGTCTGAGGATATTTCCTTTGTCACCCTAAGCTTCAATGTGCTCAAGAATATCCTATTGCAGATTCCAAGTACACAATGTTAGCAAACTCCTCCATGAAAAGAACAGTGTAACTGTGTGAGATGAATTCACTCATCACAAAACAGTTTCTTAGAAAACTTCTTTTTGATTTTTATCTGAGGATATTTCCTTTGTCACCATAGGCTTCAATGTGATCCAAAATATCCCTCCTTTGTCACCATAGGCTTCAATGTGATCCAAAATATCCCTTCTCATTTTCGCCAGAAACAGTGCAACCAAACGGCTCCATGAAAATAATTGTGTAACCCTGTGAGATGAAATAAGACATCAAAACGCAGTTTCTCAGGAAGCCTCTTTATAATTTTTATCTGAGGGTATTTCCTTTTCCACCATAGGCTTCAATACGCTCCCAAATATCACTACTCAGACCGCACAAAAACAGTGACACCAAAATGCTCCTTCTACAGAAATGCTTACCTCTATCAGATGAATGCACACATCACATAGGAGATTCTCAGAAAGCTTCTATCCAGTTTTTAACCTGAAAATATTTCCTTTCTTGCCCCAGGACTCTGTGCTCTCCCAAATATCCCTTTGTAGATTCCACAAAAAGAGTGTTACCAAACTGTTCAATGAAACAAAAAATGTAACTCTGTGAGATGAATTCACCCATCACAAAGTAGTCTCTCAGAAAGCTTCTTTGTAGTTTAAATCTGAGGATATTTCCTTTATCATCATAGGCTTCAATGTGCTGCCAAATATCTCCTCTCAGATTCCAAAAAAACAGTCATGCTGAACTGCTCAATCAGCAAAAGTTTAAACTCTATGAGATGAATAGACACATCACAAAACCATTTCTCAAAAGCTTCTCTCCAGTTTTATCTGAGGTTATTTCCTTTTCACTGTAGGTCTCTAGG
>NW_016852656.1:0-1431 GCF_001698545.2 Rhinopithecus bieti | reverse complement strand
GACGTGGTTGTGGGTTGTCTTACACTGGAGGCAAGTAGCTGTGACTCATAGATGCGTTGTTGTTTGGCTGCCTCTTCTCTGTTATAACTGTACACCTTGAAGGTGAGGTTAATTAAGTCCTGTTGTAGGGTTTGAGGGCCGGAATCTAACTTCTGGGGTTTTTTCCTAATGTCAGGAGCGGATTGGGTGATAAAATGCATATTAAGAATAAGGCGGCCTCTGGCCCCTCTGGGTCTAGGGTGGTAAAGCATCTAAGGGTTGCTGCTAAGCGGGCCGTGAACTGGCCTGGGTTTTCTTCTTTTCTTTGGGTAGTTTCTTTAAGCTTGTCATAATTAACAGCTTTGTAAGCTGCCTTTTTAAGCCCTTCAGCTAGGCAGGAAATCATGTAATCTCGCCTAACTATACCTGGGGAATCTGCCTGATAGTTCCATTGGGAATCCTCTCTGGAAACTGCTCTAATGCCTTCCTGGAGCTCTGGCTCATGGAGCCGGCGGTTGTCAGCGTGAGATTGGGCTAGAGAAAAAACTCTTGCCCGATCATCTAGGGAGAGGTTAGAAGTTAGGATAAAGTTTAAGTTACTCCAGGTTAAATTGTAGGACAGAGTTAGATATCTGAATTCCCTGTATATATTTAGTGGGGTCTGATGAGAAAGAGCCTAAACCCTGACTGATCTGAGAGAGGTCTGATAGAGAAAAAGGTACATGTACCCTGACTGTGCCTTCAGCTCCAGCCACCTCTGTAAGAGGAAATTATTGGGCAGGTAGGAAAGAGCTAGTCACGGAACCAAACTGTAAACTGGACCGGGTGTGAGGAGGGGAGGTGATAGAAGGATTATAGAGTGGAGGAGCGGAGGCTGAGGAAAAATTGGGACCTGGCTCGGCCTGGCGACGAACAGCCTGGGGAGGAGGGGAGAGATCAGATGGGTCTGTAGAAAAGGAAGATTGGAAAGACTCAGCGACACTTGGGGTTGGGACTGAGGGGACAGACAGGAGGGAAAGGAGGATTTGGGAGGAATCGCATTGAGAACAGAGACTAGGGAGGGGACGAAATATGAAAAATACCCGGATGTAAGGCACCTTAGACCGTTTGCCCATTTTCGACAAAATTATCTAGGTCTTGTAGGATGGAGAAATCAAAAGTGCCGTTTTCTGGCCATTTAGAGTCATTATCAAGTTTGTATTGGTGCCAGGAGGTGTTGCAGAAGAAAATAAGGTGTTTAGGTTTTAGGTCAGGTGTGAGTTGAAGAGGTTTTAGGTTTTAAGAACACAGGCTAAGGGAGAAGAAGGGGGAATGGAGGGTGGAAGGTTGCCCATAGTGAAGGAGGTAAGTTTAAAGAGAAAGGTAGAAACACGGAGAAGGGTGTGGGTGAGCAGCCCAGGGCTGCAATGTGGGTGACCAGCCAAAGCAGGTGTCCCCGCAGTTGACTTGTCA
>NW_016852655.1:0-2169 GCF_001698545.2 Rhinopithecus bieti | reverse complement strand
ACAACAAAACAAAATATTAAGAAATGTATCTTCAGTAAAGTTTTTTAACTTTCTTCTTGAAGTTATTGCATATATTTTCCGAATTTACTCCTATATACCTTATTTTAATTCTTTTAAAGTGGTATAGTTTTAGAACACTAAATATATGCAGAGGTATGCTATGTATTTAGATGTGAAAACTTAGCGTATAAATATATATAAGTATATAAATACTTTCTCCCCAAATTGACCTTTAAAGTTAATGAAATTCCAATCCTAATACCAACAAGATTTTCATAGAACTTGGTAAGTTAACTCTAAAATTTACATAAAACAAATAGCCAAGGTACTCCCAAAGAGGACCATCAGAAAGGAAGATGTATTATAAAGCCATAGTTATTAGGGGAAGTCAATTTTAGGTCAACAAAATAGAGTTAGCTGAAACAAAATAGAGAGTCCATAAATAGACCCACATCCACATGTGGGTGATATTACACATCGGTAAAATGGTGGAACAAATGAAGATCTACACGGAAAAAATAAAAGTGTATCCCAACTTCATACTGTCTTCAAAATAATCAGTGTCAAATAGACTGTGGTCTTACATGTGAAAGACAAACTTAAAACCTTTAAAAGAAAACATGTTTATGATCTCAGGTAAGAGATTTTTTAAATGGAACCCAAACACACAAACTTAAAAGGAAAAGACTTTGAGCAGAAATTACCAATTTTATCTCAGCCAAGAAGACATCATAAACGTCATGTAAAGATAAGTCACAAAATGGAAATATGTGCTTGTAACACATAAATAACAAAGAACCAGAATTCAGAAAATATGAAGAACTCCTTAAAGTAAAAGAGAAATAGGGAGAAAAAAAACCCCAGAAAAAAATGGATAGAAGTCTTATACTGGAATTTTACATAAGCGAAAACATAAATAACCAAAAAACATAAAATGTACTTAAGTTCATTTGTAACCTGAAAATAGGAAGTAAAACACATGGAGATTTTTTTTTTTCTGAGACAAAGTCTCACTCTTGTGGCCCAGGTTGGAGCACAGTGGCCCAATCTCGGCTCACTGCAACCTTCACCTCTCGGGTTCGAACAATTCTGCCTCAGCCTCCTGAGTAACTGTGATTACAGGTGCCCACCACCATGCCCAGCTAATTTTGCACTTTTAGTAGAGATGGGGTTTTGCCATGTTAGCCAGGCTGGTCTCAAACTCCTGACCTCAGGAGATCTGCCTGCCTCGGCCTCCCAAAGCACTGGGAGAGATACTCTTTTATACCCATCAGACTAATAAAATTAAATGAGTCATGCTGACAATCATGTGGGGAAATCTTTAACAACTATATTGAGGTATAATTGAGATACAAAGAACTAGACACATTTAATGCAAGCAAGTTGATGAGCTTGAAATGCAAACACCTGTGATATCATCACAATTAAGATAATAGACATATCCAACAGTGCCCAAAGTTTTCTTGTGTCCCTTTGTTTTTTTGTTTTGTTTTTAATCATTTTGTTTTGTTTTGGTTTTGGCAGAACAAACACACGAGATCTATCCGCTTAACCAATTTTTTTTTTTTTTTTTTTTTTGAGACGGAGTCTCTCTGTCGCCCAGGCTGGAGTGCAGTGGTCCAATCTTGGCTCACTGTGCAAGCTCCGCCTACCAGGTTCACGGCATTCTTCTGCCTCAGCCTCCCAAGTAGCTGGTGTGTCCGGAATTCGTGGGTTTTTGGGCTCACTGACTTCAAGAATGTAGCCGTGGACCCTTGTGGTGAGTGTTAACAGTTCTTAAAGATGGTGTGTCCGCCGTTTCTTCCTTCTGGTGGGTTCACGGTCTCACTGGCTTTAGGAGTGAAGTTGCAGACCTTCGCGGTGAGCGTTACAGCTCTTAAAAGCAGCGTTGACCCAAAAAGTGAGCAGCAGCAAGATTTATTGTAAAGAGTGAAAAAATAAAGCTTCCACAGTGTGGAAGCGGACCCCAGGGAGTTGCCACTGGCTGGCTCGGCATCCTGCTTTTATTCCTTTATCTGATCCCACCCACATCCTGCTGATTGGTCCATTTTACAGAGAGTTGATTGGTCCACTTTGACAGAGAGCTGATTGGTGCGTTTACAATTCCTGAGTTAGACACAGTGCTGATTGGTGCGTTTACAATCCTTTAGCTAGACACAGAGTGCTAGA
>NW_016852654.1:0-219 GCF_001698545.2 Rhinopithecus bieti | reverse complement strand
AGAGGGAAGCTGGAGGGAGGCTGGAGTGAGGATGGAGGGAGGCTGGAGGGAGGATGGAGTGAGGCTGGAGTGAGGCTGGAGGGAGGCTGGAGGGAGGCTGGAGGATGGAGGGAGGCTGGAGTGAGGGTGGAGGGAGGATGGAGGGAGGCTGGAGAGAGGATGGAGTGAGGATGGAGGGAAGCTGGAGTGAGGCTAGAGGGAGGCTGGAGGGAGGCTGGA
>NW_016852653.1:0-1267 GCF_001698545.2 Rhinopithecus bieti | reverse complement strand
CTTTTTTATCTTTCTTTTTTCTTTTTTGGTTTTTGATAAGAACATTCAATACAAGATTTACATCTTAGCAATTTTAAGTATACAAGACCACACTGTGAACTATAGGCACTATACCATATAGTAGGTCTCCAGAACTTATTTTTCTTGCATAGATGAAATTTTGTACCCATTAACCATCACCTCCTCATTTTCTCCTCCTCACGATCTTTGTCAACTGCCATTCTACCTTCTGCTTTCATGAGTTTTGACTATTTTAGATTCCACATATAAGTGAGATCATGCAGTATTTGTCTTTCTGTGTCTGACTTACTTCACTTAGCATAATGTCTCCCAGGTTCATACATGTTGTTGCAAATGGCAGGATTGAGGATGTTCCTTTCTATTTCCAGTTTGCTAAAGAATGAAGAATGGATGTTGGATTTTGTTAAATGCTTTGTGCTGCTATTGAAGTGCTCATATGGTTTTTCATTTTTCAGACTTATATGATGATTTGCACTGATTAATTTCCATGCTAACTACACTAAAATATGATCTGTTGATATTTTGTTAAGAATTTTTGCAATCTATGTTCATGAGAGATTCTGGGTTGTATTTGTCTTTCTTGTAATGTCTTTGTCTGGTTTGGTATTAGAATAATGGTATCCTTATGGAATGAATTGAGACATGTTCCCTCCTCTGCAATTTTCTGGAAGAGTTTGTGTAAAATTAGTACTATCTCTCCCTTAAATGTTTGATGGAATTTACCAATGGAGCCATCTGGGCCTATAGTTTTCTTAATTAACTGTTTTTTTAACTGCAAATTCAGTTTCCTTAATGGTTATAGAGCAATTCACTAATCTAATTCTTGGGTCACCTTTGGTAATTTTTCTTTCAAACAGCCTATAGATTTCATTTATGTTGTGGAATTTAACAGTGTAAAACTATTTATAATATTCCTTTATTATTTTCTTAATATCTGTAGAGTCTGAAGTGATGTCACCTCTCCTGTTTCTGTTGCAATTTGTCTTTTCTATTTTTTTCCTGATCACTTTGACTAGACATTTAACGGTTTTATTGATCCCAGAGAACGAGTTTTTGATTTCATTCTTTCTCTATTGTGATTGTTTACTATTTTGTTGATTTCTGTTCTGATCTACTATTTTCTTTCTTCTGTTTAATTTGTTTTATTCATTCTTACTAGTTTTTTAAGATGAAAGCTGAATCATTGACCCGAGACTTTTTTCCTTTTATAATATTGGCCTTTAGGCCGGGCGCGGTGGCTCAAGCC
>NW_016852652.1:0-820 GCF_001698545.2 Rhinopithecus bieti | reverse complement strand
GTTTTCTTGGAATCTTCAATGGGATAATTCAGAGTCCATTGAAGCTTATGGTGACAAAGGAAATGTCCTCATATAAAAACTAGAAAGAAGGCTTTGAGAAACCGCTTTGTGACGTGTTAATTCTTCTCACAGTGTTACACGATTCTTTTCATGGGTCAGCTTGGTTGCACTGTTTTTGGGCAATCTGAGAGTGGATACTTTTGATCACATTGAAGCCTATGGTGACTAAGGAAATATCCTCAGATAAAAAGTAGAAAGAAGCTTTCTGAGAAAGTTCTTTGTGATGTGTGAATTCATCTCACAGAGAAACACCTTTCTTTTCATGGACGAGATTGCTAACACAGTTTTTGTGGAATCTGCAAAGGGATATTTATGAGTGCATTGAGTAATGTGGTGTAAAAGGAATTATCCTCAAATAAATACTAGAAAGAAACTTTGTGAGAAACTGCTCTCTGATGGGTGAATTCATCTCATGGTGTTGCAATGTTCTTTTTATTGAGAAGTTTGCTAACACTGCTTCCTTGTAATCTGCAATGGGATATTTCAGAGCACATTGAAGCTTATGGTGACAAAGGAGATATCCTCAGACAAAAACTAAAAGGAAGCTTTCTGAGAAACTGCTTTGTAATTTGTGAATTCTTCTCACAGAGTTACACGATTCTTTTCATGGAGCAGCTTGGTAACACAGTTTTAGGGAAATCTCCGAAGGGATATTTTGGATCGGATTAAACCAATGGTGACAAAGGAAATATATTCATATAAAACTAGGAAGATGTTTCTGAGAAACTGCCCTGTGATGTGTTAATTCATCTCACAATTA
>NW_016852651.1:5634-7088 GCF_001698545.2 Rhinopithecus bieti | reverse complement strand
GTTCTGAATCTTATACCTGGAAGACAGTCAAAAGTTGGAAAGTTGACTCTCATGAGTGGATCTGGTCCACAGGTTGACTGCTGTCTTCTCAGGCCAAAATCTAGCACACCTGTAAGATTGTGATTCTAGTAAGGAAACATGGTACACAGAAAAAATTGAAGCTCTCATGAGTGGATTCAATCCGTTGTAGAGATTGTGACTCATGTATTTAGAAGCAACATACAGGAGGTATTGACTCTCATACCTAGAATTTGGACACGTGTGGAATTTTTAATCTCATCCTTGGACCTTCTTGCAGGTGTGACATGTGCCTCTTCCCAGCACCTAAATGATTTGACTCTCCTTGTTTGGGACCAGCCCACAGAAGGGATTGTGACATATCACTGAACTCAGAAGCTAGGTGTTGTGACTTAACTCTCTTTCTTTGACAATGTCCACAGGGGCATTGTGACATACTGGTAGGCCTTACTCCTAGGTGATATGAGTCTCCTGCTCTGCCTTGGTGATGTCTACAGGAAGCATTGTGACATATCGCTGGACCCAACACCAAGGTGATGTCACTTTTTTGCCTTAGCCCTGCCTTCAAAAGGCATTATTACAAATTGCGTGGACTACTACCAAGGTGATTTGAGTTTCTTGCTTGGACCATTCCCACAGTAGGCATTGTGACATATCACCTAGAAAATGTGACTCTTCACCTCTGCCTGCACCCTGACCACAGAAAAAATTGTGACATATCACTGGATCCAGAAACCAGGTGATGTGTTTCTTTTGCCAGGACCTGGGTCATAGAAAATATTGTGACTTCTCTGTGGGTCTCTTACCTAGGATGTTACTCACTCTCCTGCCTGGGGCCTTTGCTCAGAGGGTATTGTGACATATTGCTGGACCAAGCATTTAGGTGATGTGACTCTGCTCAACATCTTGGACTCTGACCAATAAGGAATTTTATGTGTTGGTGTGTGCTCTGCATCTAGGCAATGGGACTCTCCTCTCCTGCCTGGGCCCTGCACATATTCTGTGTTGTGATATATTGCATGTTATCACACCTAGGTGATGCTACTCTCTCACATAAGCCCTGCTCACAGAGGCATTATGACATATTTTTTATGTCTGTTTCCTATGTGATGTGTCTCTCCTCTTCTGCCTGGGCCTTGCCAAAAGCGGGGATTGTGACATATTACTGGACACAGATTCTAGTTAACATGACACTCCTCTTTTGTCTGGGCCCTGGATATTTAGGATATTGTGACATATTTTTACACTAAACATCTAGAAAATAAAAGGCTCCTGCCTGGGCCCTGCCCACAGGAGACCTGTGACATATCTCTACATTTATCACTTAGGAAATGTGACTCTCCTCTTCTGCCTGCACCCCGTGCACAGGGGAGATGGTGACATATCACTGAGCCCGGTAAGCAGGTGATGTAACTCTCCTTTCCTGCCTGGGCCCC
>NW_016852651.1:0-3778 GCF_001698545.2 Rhinopithecus bieti | reverse complement strand
ACTGTTGGGACTCACTTCTCCTGCCTGGTTCCTACTCACAGAGGGGATTGTGACCTATGACTGACCCAGCACTGAGCTGATGTGACTCCTCTTCTTCTTTTTGTGTTCTTGCCTCGGGGGAGATTGTGATGTATCACTGGGCCCGGAAGCCCAGGTGATGTGGCTGTCCTTCATGTTCCTTGCTAATGGAGAACATTGTGATTTACTGCTGGGCTCGGCATCCTGGTGAGGTGACTTTGCTGCCCATGTCCTGCTTTCAGGAGGGGATTGTAACATATCTCTGGCCCAGGTGAGATTGCGACACTCTTATGCACACAAAACTCACAGTAAAGATTTTCATTCTTGCACATGAACTCAGCTTACTGCTGAGGTTTTGAATCTCACATTAGGAGGAAGTTAAAAGTTGGATAATTGACTCGCATACATGGATGTAATTCACAGGTGGGTTGCTGAATCTCAGACTATGACTCCATGAATAAGACACAGTGCACAGAAGGAACTGAAGTTCTCATGCACAGATTCAGTCCATTGCTGATACTGTAAATTTTGTACTCAGACCCAACATACAAGAGGTGTTTGCTCTCGTACCCAGAATAGGGACATGTGTAGGATTTTTAATCTTATCCTTGAACCTATCTGTGGCTCTGATTGTGACATACACTTCTTTCAAGCACCTGAGTGAGGATGTCACAATAAAGACATACACCCTAGGTGTTAGGTCCAGGAATGTCACATGGAATTGTGACATATTCCTGCCCTTAGCACCTAGGGTATATGTTTTTTATTCTCTCTTGGCATTGCCCAAATTGCATCTTGTGACATATGGCTAGGTTAAAACCCAGGTGATGTAAGTCTCCTACCTAGATTCTGCCTATGGGGGGAATTGTGACATATTTCTGGACCCATTATCTATTTTATGTTATTCTCCTCTCTTACTTGGTATTTGCCAGCAGGTGACATTGTGACATATCTCTGGGCCCACCTAGGTAATGTGACTCTTCTTTTCTTCCTGGGCTCTGATCACAGAAGGGAGGGTAACTTATCCCTGGACACAGCCCACAGGAGATGTGGTTCTTCTGCCTGGTTCCTGTCCATAAGGACAATAGATACACACATTGTGATGTATCTCTGCAACCATAAATTAGATTATGTGACTCTCCTTTATTTCCAGAGACCTGTCCACAGTGTGACTTGTGACATATCACTTGGCACAGCATCTATGTTATGTGACCCTCCTCTTATGCCTGGACCCTGCTCACTAAGGTTGTTGTAACATATGGCTGGCCACAGCCCCTAGGTTATTTTTCTCTTCTCTTCATCCTGAGCCTTACCCACAGGAGGCATTCTGACATATTTCTGGAACTCTCCCCAGATGATGTGACTCTTCTGCCTGGGCTCTTTTCTCAGGGTGTATTTTGCCATATTTTTGGGTCCAGCAGCAAGGTAATATAACTCCTGTACTGCTTGAGCTTTGCCCTAGAAGAGATTGTAATGTATTGCTGGGCACAGCACCTAGGTGATATGACTGTCCTCTCCTTTCTGGACTCTGCATACATTCTGTATTGCAAGATATGCAGCACCTATGTGGTGTGACTCTCCTCTTGTGTTTGAGCTCTTCCCACTAGAGTGATTGTGACATATAGATCAGCCCACCTATTTGGTTATGTAACTTCCATTTTCATTCTGATCTTTACCCACACAGAGAATTGTGACATATTTCTAGGCCGCTCACCTAGATGATGTTACCCTTTTACCTGGGCCCTCCTCTCAGGGGTCAGGTATTGCTGGACCTAAAGCAGATGGTGTGACTCTCCTCTGCTGCCTAGCCTTTGCTCAATAAAAAATTGTAATGTTTCAATGGATTCAAGACCTAAATGATGTAACTATCATCTCTTGCCTGAGCCCTGAATACATTGTGTATTGTGACATATGGCTGGGTCCAACACCTAGGTGATGTGACTCTCTTGCAAGGGCCCTGCCAACAGAAGGCATTATGACGTATCTCTGGCTACATCAATTATTTGATGTGACTCTGCTGTTTTATGTGGACTTTGCCCATAGAACAGATAGTGACGTATCTCTGGGTCAAGCAGCTAGGTGTTGTGACTCTTCTCTTGCCTGTGCCAGGCCCACGGAAGGGATAATGAATCATCACTGGGCCCAGCACACAAGCAATGTCATTCCTCTGCCTGGTTATTGTCCACAAGGGCCACTGTGACATACCTCTGGGCTCATGATCTAGGTGATGTGATTCTTGTTTTCTTTGTTGGACCTGCCCACAGTGGGTAATTGTGACATATTGCTTGCTGCAGCACCTACATAATATTACTCTCCACTCTTGCCTGAGCCCTGCCCACTGGTGTGATTGTGACAGATAAATGAGCACTGACTCTATGTTAGGTGATGCTTCTCTTTTTTTCTAGCCCTACCAGGGATATTGCTACATATTTCCTGTCCCCTCACCAAGGTGATATGACACTTCTGGCTAGGCCTTTCTCTCAGGAAGTATTGTAGGAATTTTTTGTACCTGGCACCTAAGTAATGTGACCCTTCTCTACTTCTTGGACTCTGCTCAAGGAGGCATTGTGATGTATCCCTGGACACAGGATCTAGGGGATGTTACTCTCCTCTCCTGCCTGGGCCCAGCATACATTGGGTATAGTAATATATGGCTGAACCCAACAAGTAGGTGATGCGACTCTTCTCCATGAGCCCTGAAGACAGGGGTATTAGATGATACAATTTACTCATCACCTAGGAGATGTGACACATTTTTGTTGCCTGGGACCTGCCAAATAAGAAGATTGTGACATATCACTTGACCCGGCATTGAGGTGAGGTGAGTCTTTTTTTTCCCCCTGGTCCCCACATGTTTTGGGTTTTGTGACATATCGCTGGGCCCAATACCTAGAAAATGGAAGGTCCTGCCTGGGGCCTGTCCACAGTGGACCTGGTAACATATCTCTGTATTTATCAACTAAGAGATGATGAATTCTGTCTGTCTTCTTCTCTTGCACCCTGCTTACAGGGAAGGTTGTGACATATTGCTGGCCTCAGCAAACAGATGATGAGTCTCTCGTAATTGGGCCTTGCCCACAGAAAGCATTTTGACATATCGCTGGGCCCATTACCAAGGTGAGGTGACTCTGCAGCCTGCACCCTGCTTTCAGGAGGGGATTGTAACATATTCCTGGCTGAGTACCCAGGTGATGTGACTCTTCTGCCTGGTCCCTTGTGTCAGGGAAGATTGTGATATATTCCTGGCCTAGAACACAGGTGAATATTTCACAATATTCACATCACAGGTGATATGACTCTCCTGTTTTCTCCCTACCCACAGGTAAGACTGTGACATATATCTTGGTCCAACTAACAGTTGCAATAATGATTCTCATGCCACACATCAGCCAACAGAAAGGATACTGTCTGTTTTAGCTGGGATTAGAGAAACGGGTAAGATCCCATGTCTCCTCTTTGTATGAAGGTTATAGAAAATTATTACTTTCTCACACATTGTGTAAATCCCTAGTGTAGAACAGAATGCCGTCACAGAGACCAGCATCCAAATGAGATTGTGTTTCTCATATTCTCACCCTACCATCCATTAGGATTTTCACCCTTACACGTGGACAGAGCCCACAGGTGAGGTCCTGACTCTCACAAGCTGACACAGACCACAGCTGGAATTGTTTCTGTCATATGCTACAGTTGGGATGGTGACTCATTTTCTTTCTTTCTTTCTTTCTTTCTTTCTTTCTTTCTTTCTTTCTTTCTTTCT
>NW_016852650.1:0-2172 GCF_001698545.2 Rhinopithecus bieti | reverse complement strand
TATATATTTATATATATATATAATTTTAACTCATATCTGTATCTATATATAGATATGAGTTAAAAATTAAAGTCAAATGAACTAAAATGGGTTCTTTGGCTCTATTTCTTGTCTGCTGAAGTGTATATGTTAATATACCTTAATATAAATTGTGATAGTTTATATCCTGCTATTAAGTATTTGTAAAACAGAACCTCTGGCCAGGCACGGTGGCTCACGCCTGTGATCCCAGCACTTTGGGAGGCTGAGATGGGCAGATATTGCCTGGGCTCAGGAGTTTGAGACCAACCTGGGCAACATGGTGAAACCCTGTCTCTACTAACATTACAAAAATTAGCCAGGCGTGGTGGTGCACCCTTGTAATCCCAGCTACTCGGGAGCTGAGGCAGGAGAATTGCTTGGACTCAGAAGGCAGAGGGTCCAGTGAGCCAAGATCGTACCACTGTACTCCGGCCTGGGCGACAAGAGTCTCACTCTGTCCCAAAAAAAAAAAAAAAAAACCAGACCTTCTGAATTGCTGACCTAATTAATTTTCCTTGGGAAAATACCTAGTAAAGCCTATGGAGATAAACTGTTAGAATTAAAGTATTGTTCAGTATAAGCAAGGCATACAGAAGTCCTGCCTATTCTAGGTCTAGTGTAGTCTCTGGTGAACTTATCTTTTCTAAGATATTATGTACAGTAAACAGGAAGCTCTCAGAGGATATGTCAAAGCTGGAGATTGGACTAGAATACCAAAGACAATATTGACAACAATAACTGACATTTTTTGAGAGTTTATGAGTTTACTGTTTGTTTGTTTTTTCTTTTGAGATGGAGCCTCACTGTGTTGCCCAGGCTGGAGTGCACTGGCACAATCGCAGCTCACTGCAACCTCTGCCTCCTGGGTTCAAGTGATTCTCCTGCCCCAGTCTCCCTAGTAGCTGGGACTACAGGCGTGTGCCAGCATGCCCAGCTAATTTTTTTGTAATTTTAGTAAAGATGGGGTATCACCGTGTTAGCCAGGATGGTCTTGATCTCCTGACCTCGTGATCTTCCCACCTTGGCCTCCCAAAATGCTGGGATTACAGGCCTGAGCCACCGCCCCCAGCCGAGTTTACTGTTTTAAGTGCTACCCGCATTAACATATTTAATCCTCATAGCCATCCTGAGATGTGAGGTAGGCACTATTATGATCCCATTTTAAAGTTGAGAGGAATGAGGCTAACAAATCTGAAAAATATAGTAAGGGACAGTGTTAATATAAAACTAGGCAGCCAGACACCTCCTACTCTTAACTGCCATGTGGTTTTTGGATTTGTTTGTTCGCTTGTTTTTGTTTTGTTTGAGATGGAGTTTCGCTCTTGTTGCCCAGGCTGGAGTGCAGTGGCGTGATCTGACCTCGGCTCACTGCAACCTCCGCCCCTCAGGTTCAAGCAGTTCTCCTGCCTCAGCCTCCTGAGTAGCTGGGATTACAGGCATGTGCAGCCACGCCTAGCTAATTTTGTGTTTTTAGTAGAGATGAGGTTTCTCTATGTTAGGCTGGTTTTGAACTCCTGACCTCGGGTGATCCGCCCGCCTTGGCCTCCCAAAGTGATGGGATTACAGGTGTGAGCCATCACGCCTGGCCTTTTTTTTTTTTTTTTTTTTGAAAAAAGTCTTGCTCTGTCGCCAGTTCAAAGTGCAGTGGTGCAATCTCAGCTCACTGCAACCTCTGCCTCCCAGGTTCAAGCGATTCTGCCTCAGCCTCCTGAGTAGCTGAGATTACAGGCGCTCACGACCACACCCAGCTAATTTTGTATTTTAGTAGAGACGGGGTTTCTTTTTTTTTTTTTTTTTTTTTTGAGACGGAGTCTTGCTCTGCTGCCCAGGCTGGAGTGCTGTGGCCAGATCTCAGCTCACTGCAAGCTCCGCCTCCCAGGTTCACGCTATTCTCCTGCCTCAGCCTCCCGAGTAGCTGGGACTACAGGCGACCGCCACCTCGCCTGGCTAATTTTTTTGTATTTTTTAGTAGAGACGGGGTTTCACCGTGTTCGCCAGGATGGTCTCAATCTCCTGACCTCGTGATCTGCCCGTCTCGGCCTCCCAAAGTGCTGGGATTACAGGCTTGAGCCACCGCGCCCGGCCGAGACGGGGTTTCACCATGTTAGCCAGGATGGTCTCCATGTCTTGACCTCGTGATCTGCCCACCTT
>NW_016852649.1:0-218 GCF_001698545.2 Rhinopithecus bieti | reverse complement strand
ATGAAAACAGTTTTAGTAAACTGCTCCAAGAAAAGAATCATGCTACTCTATGAGATGAATGCACACATCACAAAGCAGTTTCTCAGAAAGCTTCTATCTAGTTTTTATCTGAGAATATTCTGTTTGTCACCATATCCTTCAATATGATCCAAAATATCCCTTCTCAGATTCCCCAAAACAGTGCTACTATGCTTCTCCATGGAAAGAATCATGCACGT
>NW_016852648.1:0-955 GCF_001698545.2 Rhinopithecus bieti | reverse complement strand
TGTTCTCCTTGAGCTAATTTGACTTTCATTTAATTTTTTTTTTTTTTTTTCGGAGACAGAGTCTCACTCTGTTGCCCAGGCTGGAGTACAATGGAGCAATCTCGGCTCACTGCAGCCTCCACCTCTTGGGTTCCAGCGATTCTCCTGCCTCAGCTTCCCCGGGTAGCTGGGACTACAGGCATGCGCCACTACACCTGGCTAATTTTTGTATTTTTAATAGAGATGGCGTTTCACCATATTAACCAGGCTGGTCTCGAACTCCTGACCTCTGGCAACCTGCCTACCTCGGCCTTCCAAAGTGCTGGGATTACAGGTGTGAGCCACTGCACCCAGCCAATTTGACTATTTTTAACCTGAATATTAATATTTATACTATTAAGGAAATGAATAACAGAATTATTGTATTGCTGAAAGACCCTCAAAAAAAACAAAATAAAATAAAAACCCCAAAGACTTGAAAATGTCCCCTGGGTCTGTTGGCACAGTATTTATTGTATAAAGTTAACCATAGATTCATGTATTAATGGCTTTAATTATTATTATATTTTTTGAGACAGAATCTCGCTCTGTTGCCCAGGCTGGAGTGCACTGGCAGGATCTCAGCTCACTGCCACCTCTGCCTCCCAGGTTCAAGCAATTCTCCTGCCTCACCCTCCTGAATAGCTGGGATTACAGGCACCTGCCACCAGGCCTGGCTACTTTTTGTATTTTTTAGTAGAGACAGGGTTTTACCATGTTGGCCGGGCTGGTCTTGAACTCCTGACCTCAAGTGACCCACCCGCCTCGGTCTCCCAAGGTGTTGGGATTCTAGGCATGAGCCACCGCGCCCGACCTAAGGGCTCTAATTACCACATGTATGCCCTAATGCCCACATTTCCACCTCCAGCTGGAGTTTGCCTTTGAACTCCAGTCTTGCCTCTGGCCGTGCTACTTGGGCCTCAATTCAGGCACCTTT
>NW_016852647.1:0-565 GCF_001698545.2 Rhinopithecus bieti | reverse complement strand
GGGGAGCCTCTCAGCTTTGCAGCTGTCTTCCCTGGTCATCTCCCTCCATGGAGTGTCGGGTGCTTCCAACATCCAAGCTCATTAATTCCCTATGTCAGAGGTTTTACTTAAGTTCTTGTCTGTCCAGGGTTCTCTTTATTTTATACTGTTCTTATGGACTTATTATTATTATTATTACTAGCAACAAGATCTCACTCTGCCACCCAGGCCGGAGTGCAGTGTCATGATCATGACTCACTGCAGCTTTTAACTCCTGGGCTAAAGCTCTTCTCCTCCCTCAGCCTCCTTAGTATGTAGGACTACAAGCCTGTAGCACAATACCCAGCTAATTCCTTTTTCATATAAAAAAAATACAACCGTAAAGAAAAGATCTTGCTCTGTTGACCTTGGCTGGTCTCAAACTCCTGGCCTTAAGTAATCTTCCTGCCTCAGCCTCCCAAAGTACTAGGATTACACACGTGAGCCTCTGCTCCTGGCTGGACTTATTACTATTGAAACGTATATGTGGATTTTCTGTGGCAAGCACACTTTGAAAATGCAGAGACTGCATCAGCAATTCATACCC
>NW_016852646.1:0-217 GCF_001698545.2 Rhinopithecus bieti | reverse complement strand
CCCGAAGATCTTCAGACAGAGGGAGGAGGAGATCTGAGCTCAGTGCGAGCCTCCCCTGCTCCTGCCTGCCCACCCTACCTGAGGGCTCTACTCACCACTCTGCTTGTCAGCACTCCCAAGCTAATGGGGGATTGGGGCTCCTAGAGCGGGCTCATCAGCAGGACTCTGGGCAGTGGTCAGGAATTTGTCGTGCCCCTCGTTGTGGTCACCCACAAGC
>NW_016852645.1:0-716 GCF_001698545.2 Rhinopithecus bieti | reverse complement strand
GGAGAGGAGCAGTATTTTGTAGGGAAAAGAAAGATCAGACTGTTACTGTCTCTATGTAGAAAAAGAAGACATAAGAAACTCCATTTTGATCTGTACCCTGAACAATTGTTTTGCTTTGAGATGCTGTTAATCTGTAACTTTAGCCCCAACCTTGTGCTCACAGAAATATGTGTCATATGGAATCAAGGTTTAAGGATCTAGGGCTGTGAAGGATGTGCCTTGTTAACAATATGTTTACAGGCAGTATGCTTGGTAAAAGTAGTCACCATTCTCCATTCTCGATTAACCAGGGGCGCAATGCACTGTGGAAAGCCGCAGGGACCTCTGCCCAAGAAACCTGGGTATTGTCCAA
The DNA here is from genome assembly GCF_001698545.2 of Rhinopithecus bieti. NCBI lineage: Eukaryota > Metazoa > Chordata > Mammalia > Primates > Cercopithecidae > Rhinopithecus > Rhinopithecus bieti. The sequence continues at coordinate 364 of NW_016852645.1, read as the reverse complement.
GGTTTCTCCTCACTGAGAGAGCCTGAGATATGGCCTCATGGGAAGGGAAAGACTTGACCATCCCCAAGTCCGACACCCGTAAAGGGTCTGTGCTGAGGAGGATTAGTAAAAGAGGAAAGCCTCTGTCTCCTGCATGCCCCTGGGAATGGAATGTCTCAGTATGAAACCTGATTGTACATTCATTCTATTCTGAGATAGGAGAAAACTGCCCTGTGACTGGAGACGAGATATGCTGGTGGTAATGCTCCTCTGTTACTCTTTACTACACTGAGATGTTTGGGTGGAGAGAAGCATAAATCTGGCCTATGTGCACATCCAGGCATAGTCCCTTCTCTTGAACTTATTTGTGACACAGATTCCTTTG
>NW_016852644.1:0-2166 GCF_001698545.2 Rhinopithecus bieti | reverse complement strand
TTCCTTCCTTCCTTCCTTCCTTCCTTCCTTCCTTCCTTCCTTCCTAGACAAGGTCTCATTCTGTTGCCCAGGCTGCAAAGATGCAATCTTGGCTCATTTCAACCTCTGATTGCTGGTCTCAAGTGATTTCCTACCTCAATCTGCTGAGTAGCTGGGACTACAGGAACATGCAACCACGACCAGTTAATTTTCATATTGTTTGTAGAGATGGAGTTTTGCCATGTTGCCCAAGCTGATCCTGAACTCCTGGGCTCAAGTGATCCTCCCATCTCAACCTCCCAAAGTGCCGGGATTACAGGCCTGAGCCATGGCGCCTGGCCTACATGGTTCTTTTTCTAATTAATTAATTAATTTATTTATTTATTTAGAGACAGAGTCTCGCTCTTTCGCCCAGGCTGGAGTGCGGTGGCCGGATCTCGGCTCACTGTAAGCTCCACCTCCTGGGTTTACGCCATTCTCCTGCCTTAGCCTCCTGAGTAGCTGGGACTACAGGTGCCTGCCACCTCACCCGGCTAGTTTTTTGTATTTTTTAGTAGAGACGGGGTTTCACCGTGTTAGCCAGGATGGTCTCGATCTCCTGACCTCGTGATCCGCCCGCCTCGGCCTCCCAAAGTGCTGGGATTACAGGCTTGAGCCACCGCACCCGGCCTCTAATTTATTTTTAAAATTTTATTCTTTTTTTTTATCTCTCTTAACGTGAATGTTTAATTCATTTATAGTTTGAAAAAATAGTAAAAACTTTTAATACCACACAGTTTTCACTGAGTACAGCTTTAGCGGCATTTCTATAGTTTTGCTATGAAGATTCATATGATTTGGATAATTTGAAATTTCACTTTTTGGTTTTACTTATTTAGGAAAGTATTTTCTTTCTTTCTTTCTTTCTTTCTTTCTTTCTTTCTTTCTTTCTTTCTCTTTCTTTCTCTTTCTTTTCTTTCTTTTCTTTCTTTTCTTCTCTTCTCTCTCTCTCTCTCTCTCTCTCTCTCTCTCTTTCTTTCTTTCTTTCGTCTCGCTCTGTCACCCAGTCTGGAGTGCAGTGGCACGATCTCAGCTCACTGCAAGCTCCACCTCCCGGGTTCATGCCGTTCTCCTGCCTCAGCCTCCCGAGTAGCTGGGACTACAGGTGCCTGCCACCATGCCTGGCTAATTTTTTGTATTTTTAGTAGAGATGGGGTTTCACTGTGTTAGCCAGGATGGTCTTGATCTCCTGACCTTGTGATTCGCCCACCTTGGCCTCCCAAAGTGCTGGGATTACAGGCATGAGCCACCGCTCCTGGCCATATTTAGGGAAGTATTGCTTAATTACTGTGCTATATTTCTCTGCTATATATTTGTTGCTTATATTTAGTTTATGTAATCTCTGTAATATTTGGACTATTTGAAAGATTTTGGTTTTGTTTTTTCATCTTCAACTGTCCTCTTGCACCTTTTTTTTTTTTTTTGAGTTTTGAAATCTTTTAAAAGAAGAAACAGAGTATCCCTGTTGCTCAGGCTGGTTTCAAACTTCTGAGCTCAAGTTTGAGATAGAGTCTTGCTCTGTCACCCAGGCTGGAGTGCAGTGGCCCTATCTTGGCTCACTGCAAGCTCTGCCTCCCAGGTTCATGCTATTCTTCTGCCTCAGCCTCCCGAATAGCGGAGACTACAGGCTTCCCGCCACCGCGCCTGGCTAATTTTTTTGTATTTTGGTAGAGACGGAGTTTCACCGTATTAGCCAGGAGGGTCTTGATCTCCTGACCTCATGATCCGCCTGCCTCAGCCTCCCAAAGTTCTGGGATTACAGATGTGAGCCACTGCGCCCAGCCATTTTTTTTTTTGAGACAGAGTCTGGCTCTGTTGCCCAGGCTGGAGTGCAGTGGTGTGATCTCTGCTCACTGCAACCTCTGCATCCTGGGTTCAAATAATTCTCCTGCCTCAGCCTCCCAAGTAGCTGGGACTACAGGCACAAGCCAAAACACCCAGCTAGTTTTGTACTTTTAGTGGAGATGGGGTTTCACCATGTTGGCCAGACTGGTCTTGAACTCTTGACCTCGTGATTTGCCCATCTCAGCTTCCCAAAGTTCTGGCATTACAGGCGTGAGCCACCACACCTGGTCCCTCTTGTGCCTTTAAGAGTGAGTCCTATTCTTAGGACGACCCTCCTAAACTGAGAGAGAGACTACTGTGTGT
>NW_016852643.1:0-713 GCF_001698545.2 Rhinopithecus bieti | reverse complement strand
ATGATGAGCTTTTATTCATGTTTGTTGGCTGCATAAATGTCTTCTTTTGAGAAGTCTCTGTTCAAATCCTTGGCCAACTTTTGATGGGGTTGTTTCTTTCTTGTAAATGTGTTTAAGTTCCTTGTAGATTCTGGATATTAGCCCTTTTCAGATGAATAGATTGCAAACATTTTCTCCCATTCTGTAGGTTGCCTGTTCACTCTGATAATAGCTTCTTTTACTGTGCAGAAGCGTTTTAGTTTGATTAGATCCCATTTGTCAATTTTGGCTTTTGTTGCCATTGCTTTTGGTGTTTTAATTGTGAAGTCTTTGCCCATGCCTATGTCCTAAATGGTGTTGCCTAGGTTTTCTTTTAGGGTTTTCATGGTTTTAGGTCTTACATTTAAGCCTTTAATCAATCTTGAGTTAATTTTGTATAAGGTGTAAGGAAGTGGCCCAGTTTCAGTATCCTGTATTTGGCTAGCCAGATTTTACAACACCATTGATAAAATAGGGAATCCTTTCCCCATTGCTTGTTTTTGTCAGGTTTGTCAAAGATCAGATGGTTGTTTTTTTTTTTTTTTTTTTTTTTGGTGTTTTTTTCTGAGGCCTCTGTTCTGTTCCATTGGTCTATATATCTGTTTTGGTAACAGTGCCATGCCGTTTTGTTTACTGTAGCCTTGCAGTATAGTTTGAAGTGAGGAAACATGATGCCTCCAGCTTTGTTCTTTTTG
>NW_016852642.1:0-1729 GCF_001698545.2 Rhinopithecus bieti | reverse complement strand
AGCTTTCTAGGAAACTACTCTATGATATGTGTAATCATCTCACATAGAAAAAGCTTTCTTTATATTTCGCAGCTTGGAAACTGTCATGGACGGATCCACAAAGGGACCTTTGGGAGCACATTCTGGACTATGGTAAAAAAGGAAATATCTTCAGATAAAAAATGGAAGGAAGGTTTCTGTGAATCTGCGTTCTGCTATGTTTATTCATCTCACATAGATGAAGCTTTCTTTATATTACACAGCTTGGAGACTCCCTCATGGGTGGATCAGGGAAGCGATATTTGGGATCACATCTGGGCCTGTGGTGAAAGAGGAAATATAGTGAGATAAAACTGGAGAGAAGCTTTCTGAGATACTGCTTGGTGATGTGTGCATTCCACTCAGGGAGGTATAACTTTCTTCTCATAAGGCACAGTTTGAACACTCTTCCTGTGAAACCAAAAGAGTGATATTTGGAGCACATTGAAGACTATGGCAAAAGTGAAATGGCGTCCAATCAAAAGCAGAAAGAAGCACTCGAAGAAACTGCTGTCAAATGTCCATTCTTTTGCAGGGTGAAAGCATACTCTACATTTCCCTGTTTGAAAGTCGGTCTTTGAGGGTTCTGAGAAAAGATAGTAAGTGACAACTGGACGCCTGTGTCTAGCAAGAAAACGTCCTCCATCGAAAATTGGAGAGAAGCTTTCTGCGCAAGTCTTTTGTGATGCTTGTGTTCATCTCCTAGCGTTAAATGGCTCTTTGGAATGAACAGTTTGAAATCACTGTTTCTGTATAATTTGAAAAGGACATTTGGAAACGCTCTTTAGAAAATCCTGAAAAGAAATAACCTCAGAGAGAAACCAGAAGGAAGCTGTCTGTGAAACTGCTCTGTGTCACGTGAATTCCACTCACACAGTTAGCTTCTCTTTTCATTGAGCTGTATCATAACACTGTTTTTGTTTAGTCTGGGAAGGGATAATCTGGAGGGCTTTGAGGCTTACGGTGAGAAAGGAAACGTCCTCAGATAGAAAATGGAGAGAAGCTTTCTGAGGAGCTGCTTTGTGACGTGTGCATTAGACTCACAGAAATACACCTTTCTTCTCTTAGTGGGTTCTGGAATCCATTTTGTAGAAAAAGCTACCAACATATATTCAGGAGTATAGTGATGACTATGGTGAAAAGGAAATATCCTCTGACAAAACTGGAAAGAAGATTTCTGTGAAACTGCTTTGTGTTAGATATATTGATTCATCTCGCATGGTTAAAACTTTAATTATATTACGCAGTTTGGAAACTCCGTCACGCACAGATGCGTGAAGGGACGTTCGGGAGCACTTTCAGGCGTACAGTGAAAGAGGAGATATCTTCAGATAAAACTGGATAGAAGCTTTCTGAAAACTACTTTGTGATGTATGCATTCCATTCAGGGATTTATACCTCTTTTCTCACAAGGCAGTGTTTGAACACTGTTCCTGTGAAACAGAAAAAGTGATATTTCGAAATGCATTGAGGACTATGGTGAATATTGAAATATTCTGAAATAAAATCGAGGAAGAAGCGTTCAAAGAATCTGCTCTCTGATATGTGCATTCACTTCACAGAGTTAATGCTTACTGTATGTTGCCCAGTTTTGGAACTCTGTCTTTGAAGAAACTGTGAAGGGATATTTAGTGACACCCGGAGGCTTGTGGTGAGTGAGGAAACGTCTTTCGATGAATCCTACAGAGAAACGTTCAGAGCCACTGCTTTG
>NW_016852641.1:0-820 GCF_001698545.2 Rhinopithecus bieti | reverse complement strand
TACTTTATTTTAGCAACTGTGTGTAAATTTTTTGTCAGGGATAAATAAGCGGTTTATATCTAGCTGTATCTACTTGAAATAGTATCAAAGAGCTAGAACAAGTTATGGTTTTATAAGGGAAATATTTTTGAACAGAACACAAAAGAGATACCATGCAAAGGCAGCACAAACTATCAGCAAGACTGCATAAAATGAAAATTTAACAAAGGAACATGTGAGGAGGTGTCATATCCTAATTTGATGTTACAATGATTATGGCTGTGCTGATGGGAGTATTAAGCACCCGACACTCCAAGCATATTGTGTGTCTGTATTCAGGCCCTATGCAGAATTAGGGTGATGGAAGTTCTTACAGAAAGGAAACTTCATTTGGATGAAGTTATTTAACTTTCAGAAACACCTTGTCTGTTGTGGTACATGCATAATTTGAGGCTTACAAGCAACAGATATACCCAAAAGGGGACCCAAGTAGAGAGAATATTCTAGCTACATCATCACCCCCTTACTATGGGATCCCAAGCGTAAGTCACCATGATACCCTGGATCAGACAGATGTCTGCTCTTTTATTCCCTTGAAAGCAAACAGAAATTTTTGGAAAGATGCTCATAGAGAGTGAAATGTCCCACAAACACGTTGATCTTACAAGGAAAGGAACATTATAAAGAAGTGTTGTTTTGTGCCAGTTTCACATTGTACAGGACACGTTGGATGTGAGCATGATCAAATTTAAGTCCTTTAACATTTGATACATTCTAATGAACAACTGCAACCCAAATTTGGAAACAATTAAGAGTTCTCTGATACCTTAAAAAAATGTCA
>NW_016852640.1:0-216 GCF_001698545.2 Rhinopithecus bieti | reverse complement strand
CCCCTCCGGATGTTAGGAACAATATCGCAGAAGCGTTGTTCACTCTCTGCAATATTGGGCGTAATATCATTTTCCCCTTCCCTGAATATTAGGAGCATTATCCCCGGGTGCATGTACACCCACTCTTCTATTGGGAATAATGTCATACTCTACCCCCTGGATATTAGGAGCAGTATCACAAAGTGGGTGTACACCCATGGCGATATTGGGGGAATA
>NW_016852639.1:0-218 GCF_001698545.2 Rhinopithecus bieti | reverse complement strand
AAGGTATATTTCTGTGAGTGGAATGCACATGTCTCAAAGCAGATGCTCAGAAAGCTTCACTCCAGTTTCTATCTGAAGACATTTCCTTTCTCACCGTAAGCCTCAAAGCGCTGCTGTATATCCCTTTGCAGACCACACAAAAACAGTGTTATGATACTGCTCAATGAAAAGAGAAGCTTATCTGTGTGAGCAGAATTAACGTGACACAGAGCAGTATC
>NW_016852638.1:0-955 GCF_001698545.2 Rhinopithecus bieti | reverse complement strand
GTATTACAAAAGTGTTGCCCATGTGGATTTCAAATGATGACTGAGTAGCCCTGTTTCACGTTGATGTATATAACTCCTAGAAATGTTGGTTGGAGTTTCGGGAGTTAACCAGCATCAGGTCTATGAATTTTTTTTTTTTTTTTTTTTGAGACGGAGTCTCGCTCTGTCGCCCGGGCTGGAGTGCAGTGGCCGGATCTCAGCTCACTGCAAGCTCCGCCTTCCGGGTTCCCGCCATTCTCCTGCCTCAGCCTCCCGAGTAGCTGGGACTACAGGCGCCCGCCACCTCGCCCGGCTAGTTTTTTTGTATTTTTTTGGTAGAGACGGGGTTTCACCTTGTTCGCCAGGATGGTCTCGATCTCCTGACCTCGTGATCCGCCCGTCTCGGCCTCCCAAAGTGCTGGGATTACAGGCTTGAGCCACCGCGCCCGGCCTGGTCTATGAATTCTTAAATGAATCAAAATTCTACTGCAAAGCTCGTGTTTTCCTCTTCCCTCTCATGCAAAAGGAACCTTTCTAGGAGATGGCAGAGTACTTTGGCACACATCCATGTGCTGCTTTTCCGTCAGAATGATGATGAAGTATTATTAGAAAGCCAAATGGCAGCTATCACTGATGAGATTTCATTAATATATATTTTAGATTTATTTAATAAAAAATTAAACGATATGTGTTTCCCTTTAATTGTCTAACAATAGGATTCCTTTGATTGCCTCACATGGCAATGATGAGATTTCTCTTGTATTTCCACCTTTCCGGGTACAGAGTCCACAATTTGTAATGTTATTTTTGGGACAAATGCTAGTAATTAAACCCTGTATCTACTACTTTAAAAAATGTCTCCTGGGCCGGGCACGGTGGATCATGCCTGTAATCCCAGCACTTTGGGAGGCCGAGGCTGGTGGATCACCTGAGGTCAGGAGTTTGAGACCAGCCTGAACAACATGGTGAAACTCCA
>NW_016852637.1:0-821 GCF_001698545.2 Rhinopithecus bieti | reverse complement strand
CACCATTTTAATCTAATGGAATAACTCTTTGTAATGGTGGCTTCATTCTCCTGATCAAACATCACCATTATGCTTATAGAACTTAATATTAATCACAGCCCTTTGTTCCCTGTACATACTTATCACAACATAACAAGGAACACTTACATGTTACATTAATAGCATTAAACCTTCCCTATATGAGAAAATATACTAATACTCATACACCTTCCACCTATTCTATCATCCCTAAACTCTAAGATTACTATAGGTTTTATACCCTGTAAATATAGTTTAATCAAAACATTAGAATATGGGTCTAGTAATAGAAGTCTGCAACTTCTTATTTACTGAGAAAATATGCAAGGACTGCTAACTCCTGCCCGCATGCCTAACAACATGGCTTTCTCAAGTTTTAGAGGATAAGAGCTATCCATTGGTCTTTGGAACTAAAAATATTGGTGCGACTCCAAATAAAAGTAATAATCACGTATTTTGCCATTACTATAATAACCTTAGTCTCCTTAACCTTACCAATTATTACTACTTTAATCAACCCTCACAAGAACTCGTGTCCATATTATGTAAAAATATCTATCATGTGCACCTTCACCAAGAGCCTCATTCCCACGTTTACGTATAGAGACCAAGAAGCCATCATCTCAAACTGACATTGAATAACAGTCCAAACGCCATCACTTCTGCTAGATGTAATTTTACTAGAAAAGTCCATACCAAAGACAATTTCACAGACCCAAATCACAGCCTCCATTACCGTAACTACTCAAAAAGGTCTAATTAAATTTTATTTCTTCCTTTTTTATTCCATCCTTTTTTTTTTT
>NW_016852636.1:0-1302 GCF_001698545.2 Rhinopithecus bieti | reverse complement strand
GGTGCGTCCACAATCCTTTAGTTAGAAAAGTTCTCCAAGTCCCCACCGGAGGCAGAAGCCCAGCTGGCTTCACCTCTCAATGGCACTCCCCACGGGACTTTGTGGCACCTAGCCCAGGCACTCTGGCAGCCCAGAGGGAGCTCGTCCCAGATCAAGCCCAGCAGGTGCTGGCCGGCAGAGCCCATGCCCACCCGGAACCCACGCTGGCCCGCAAGCGCCTAGCGCAGCCCTGGGCTCCGCCCACCCCTCTCCCGCCACACCTCCGGCGAGCGGAAGGAGCCGACTCCAGCCTCCACCAGCCCCAGAGAGGGGCCCCCACAGCACAGTGGCGGACTGAAGGGCTCCTGGAGAGCGAGCGAGGGTTGCTAGCACGTAGTCACCTCTCACCAGGTGCTCCTAAGCTCCACTCTGTGTTCTCCCAGCTGTCTCCGCCAGAAATGCAGCAGGGAACACTGAGGAGAAATCCACATCATAGTTAATTTGTTGGGCAAATAATTACCTTACTGATGCTGTACATTCTAGGATCCAAGGAGAGAAATTTAAACAAAAGAATTTTACTATTGAGGCCAGGTGCAGGGGCTCATGCCTGTAATCCCAGCCCTTTTGGAGGCTGATGTGGGCAGATCACGAGGTCAGGAGATCGAGAATATTCTGGGTAAGATGGTGAAACCCCGTCTCTACTAAAAATACAAACAACTAGCTGGGCATGGTGGCGGGCGCTTGTAGTCCCAGCTACTTGGGAGGCTGAGGTGGGAGAATGGTGTGAACCCAGGAGGTGGAGCTTGCAGTGAGTCAAGATCGCACCACTGCACTCCAGCCTGGGTGACAGAGCGAGACTCCATCTCAGAAAAAAAAAAAAAAAAAAAAAGAATTTGACTATCAAATCCCACCTTCTATTTTAAGACAAGGAATGAGAAGCTACTCTTCCAGGATGTTTGTCTGCCTCGGAATCCCTTCAGATGGATCAGGGACCCCAGCGTGTGGCTTCCATGATTCTGCTGTGAGAGCAGAATCCTCGTTGCAGCCTGGACCCCACCTGTAGGAGCCACCCCAGGTGATCCGGGGCCTCGGCGACAGACGCCGACCAGCTCTGTTGTCCTAGGTGGTCTAGGACCTCGGTGACACACACCTGTCAGCTCTGTTGTCCCAGCCTCAGTGACAGACGCCCACCAGCTCTGTTGTCCCGGGTGGTCCGGGGCCTCGGTGACAGACACCCACCAGCTCTGTTGTCCCAGGTGGTCCAGGACCTCGGTGACACACACCTGTCAGCTCTGTTGTCCCAGCCTCGGTGACAGATGCCCA
>NW_016852635.1:0-906 GCF_001698545.2 Rhinopithecus bieti | reverse complement strand
GTAAACAGCTCAGTGGTGGTAAGTACATTCACACCATTGTGTAACCATCACCACCATCCATCTCCAGAACTTCTTTCATCTTCCCAAACTAAAACTCTGTTCCCATAAAACAGTAACTCCCCATCTTCCCCCTCCTCTAGCCCCGGCAACTACCATTTTACTTTCTGTTTCTGTGAATTAGACTACTCCATGTTATCTTTTTTTTTTTTTGAGGCGGAGTCTAGCTCTGTCACCCAGGCTGGAGTGCAGTGGTGTGATCTCGGCCCACTGCAAGCTCCGCCTTCTGGGTTCACACCATTCTACTGCCTCAGCCTCCCGAGTAGCTGGGACTACAGGCACCCGCCACCATGCCCGGCTAATTTTTTTTATTTTTAGTAGAGACAAGGTTTCACCATGTTAACCAGGATGGTCTCGATCTCCTGACCTCGTGATCCACCCGCCTCAGCTTCCCAAAGTGCTGGGATTACAGGCGTAAGCCACAGCGTCCAGCCTCCAGTTATCTTCTATAAGTGGAATCATATAGTGCTTATCCTCTTGTGACATTTCTTTAGCAAAATGTCTTCATGGCTCATCCAAGTGGCAGCATGTGTCAAAATTCCCTTCTCCCTTGAGGCTGAAAATATTCCACTGTATGTCTATTCCAAATTTGTTTCTCCAGGCACCTGGCAATGGACACTTAGGCCACTTCCACATGCTGACCATTGCAAACAATACTGTTTTAACATGGGTGTACAAATATCTGTGCTAGTCCCTGCTTTCAATTCTTTTGGGTACATACCTGGCAGTGAAATTGCTAGATCACACAATGTACCAGTGCTATTTTCAAATGTGACTTGAAAGAGACAAAATCATCTGGGTTGGTGAATTCTTTAAGAAAATGGCCGGGCGCGGTGGCTCAAGCCTGTA
>NW_016852634.1:0-1301 GCF_001698545.2 Rhinopithecus bieti | reverse complement strand
AAAAAAAAAAAAAGGCCAGGCACTGTGGCTTACGCCTGTAATCCCAGCATTTTGAGAGGCCGAGGCAGGTGGATCACAAGGTCAGGAGATCAAGACCATTCTGGCTAACACGGTGAAACCCCGTCTCTACTAAAAATACAAAAAAATTAGCTGGGCATAGTGGCAGGTGCCTGTAGTCCTAGCTACTCGGGAAGCTGAGGCAGGAGAATGGTGTGAACCCGGGAGGCGGAGCTTGCAGTGAGCCGAGATCGCGCCACTGCACCCCAGCCTGGGCAACAGAGCAAGACTCCGTCTCAAAAAAAAAAAAGAATAGGCCGGGCACAGTGGCTCACGCCTGTAATCCCAACACTTTGGGAGGCCGAGGCAGGCGGATCACCTGAGGTCAGGAGTTCGAGACCAGCCTGACCAACATGGAGAAACCCCATTTCTACTAAAAATACAAAATTAGCCAGGCATGGTGGCTTATGCCTGTAATCCCAGCTACTCGGGAGGCTGAGGCAGGAGAATCGCTTGGACTCGGGAGGCAGAGGTTGCAGTGAGCTGAGATCATGCCATTGTACTCCAGCCTGGGCAACAAAAGTGAAACACTGTCTCAAAAAAAAAGAGAAAAAAAAATTAAGCTTCTGACCAGCCTAGAATAAGACCCCAGGCCGGGCGCGGTGGCTCAAGCCTGTAATCCCAGCACTTTGGGAGGCCGAGGCGGGTGGATCATGAGGTCAGGAGATCGAGACCCTCCTGGCTAACATGGTGAAACCCCGTCTCTACTAAAATACAAAAAACTAGCCGGGCGCGGTGGCGGGCGCCTGTAGTCCCAGCTACTCGGAGGCTGAGGCAGGAGAATGGCGGGAACCCGGGAGGCGGAGCTTGCAGTGAGCCGAGATCGTGCCACTGCACTCCAGCCTGGGTGACACAGCGAGACTCCGTCTCAAAAAAAAAAAAAAAAAGAATAAGACCCCATTATGAGAATTTTGAGGGTCAGGCACAGTGGCTCACATCTGTAATCCCAGCACTTTGGGAGGCCGAGGCAGGCAGATCACCTGAGGTCAGAAGTTCGAGACTAGCCTGGCAAACATAGTGAAATCCCATCTCTACAAAAATACAAAACTTAGCCGGGCCCTGGTGGATGCCTGTAGTCCCAGCTACTCGGGAGGCTGAGGCGGGAGAATCACTTGAACCTGGGAGGCAGATGCTGCAGTGAGCTGAGATGGCGCCATTACACAGCAACCTAGGCAACAAAGCAAGTCTCCGTTCCCCCGCAAAAAAAAAGAGAGAATCTTGAGGGGAAAAAAAATCCATCTAGA
>NW_016852633.1:0-1000 GCF_001698545.2 Rhinopithecus bieti | reverse complement strand
TTGCAGCTACCAAATTCTAAAACAAAACCCCAAACCAGCTCCTTAGTTGAGCAGGGACCAAGCTGCAGTCTGCTCTCCACTGTCACAGGAGCAGCAAACTCCTGTTCCTTTTGGAAGTGAGCAAAGCTCCATGAGGAGAGGAGTTCCATGAAAACAAAAAACTCAGATCTCAAACAAAAAAATCAGAGAAAGTAGGGACCTCAAGAGAAAGTAGGATTCAATTCTCAGAAAGTCACACGATTGGTCAAAACTAAAGCTCTATAGTTGGTACTGAGCATGAACAAAAAAAGGAGCCCTGCAGGTCAAAGGTTCTAAACTCCTTTAAGAGAACCCCTTCATGGTTGGCAAAATGTTAACCAAATTGAGTGCCTGATTCAAGTTTCTGAATCAATTGAGGTTTATTTGACTAGAGCTTGAGGGCATAGTCTAGAAAAACACAAGTTGTAGAAACCCTCTGTGGCTTGTTATGTCTTTGAGGAGGTTTTCAGGAGGTCTGGCATTTATACATCATCTTAAAGGGGAAGGCAGGTAGGAAGAGACAAGTAGGGGGAAGAATATTTGGTCTCATCTTGTCTTTTTTCTGTACATAGAAAAAAAAGTATTATCAGTGTAAAGTCTAACAGACTTTAGTTTTAGGAGCTAGACTTAGATTGCACACTTAAAGTTACAATTGATGTCACCTTGCTTTATGAGAGAATATACACGTTAAGATGAAAATGAAGAGGAAAAACCCTGCTATGCACTGGAGACCTTTTTGTTTGCACCTCATATAATGCTCACAATGACCCTTTAATCAGTTACTATTATCCATTTATCCCAAAACATCAATGAAATTGTCCCTTATCTCAGAGCCCATTAAAGGCAAAACCAGGACTCAGACTCACATATCTATATCTAAAACTCATGCTTCCAGCAAAAGAAACTATCAACAGAGTGAACAGACAAGCTAAGAAATGAGAGAAAATATTTAGAAACTATGCATTTGACAAAGGTCTGATAC
>NW_016852632.1:0-217 GCF_001698545.2 Rhinopithecus bieti | reverse complement strand
CAAAGGAAATGGATTCTATAAGAACATGTGAAAGCTGCAATTATAGAAAATACCACATAAAACCTACATTATGTAGATGATTCTCACCATTCCTTTAAGAGACACATTGTAAAACATGACATTAATAATTATGTAGAAGAATAAAGCATGCATACTGTTTTCTTTTTTTTTTTTTCAGGGTGAAAACTGAGTATTTTATTTAATAATAAAATGTACA
>NW_016852631.1:0-218 GCF_001698545.2 Rhinopithecus bieti | reverse complement strand
AGGCGTGATGGTGGGTGCCTGTAATCCCAGCTACTTGGGAGACTGAGGCAGGAGAATCACCTGAACCCAGGAGGCGGAGGTTGCAGTGAGCTGAGGTCGCACCGTTGCACTCCAGCCTGGGCAACAAGAGTGAAACTCCGTCTCAAAAATAAATAAATAAATAAATAAATAAATAAATAAATAAATAAATAAAATGAGAAAGTTAGAAAATAAAACAT
>NW_016852630.1:0-947 GCF_001698545.2 Rhinopithecus bieti | reverse complement strand
ATTCCAGGCTCAGTATTGTGACCGCGGAGCCACAGGGACCCCACGCACATTCCGTTGCCTTACCCGATGGCTTGTGACGCAGAGAGAACTGATTAAAACCGTTTGATAGCTCCTGCCTTGTCTAGCCCTGTGTTCACTGTGGAAGCTGTAAGGGAGGGTTGGCCCCATGTTAACTTGAATTTTAAAAAAATTTTTTTTTCCTAAAAAAAAAAAAAAAAAAAAAAAAAAGAATCTAGGTCTGAGAGAAAGCCTCTTTAACATTTTCTTTTCTTTTCTTTTCTTTTCTTTGTTTAAAAGACAGTGTCATGCTGTGTCACCCAGGCTGAAGTGCAGTGGCCCAGTCGTAGTCAACTGCAACTTTGAACTCCTAGGTTCAAGAAGTCCTCCCCACTCAGCCTCCTGAGTAGCTGGGACCACAGGCATGCACCACCACTTCTGGGTAATTTTTTTGTCGCCCAAGCTGGAATGCAGTGGCGCCATCTCGGCTCACTGCAACCTCCGACTCCCGAGTTCATGCCATTCTCCTGCCTCAGCCTCATGCGTAGCTGGGACTACAGGTGCCCGCCGCCACGCCTGGCTAATTTTTTGTATTTTTTGTGGAGACGGGGTTTCACAGTGTTAGCTTGTTAGCTGGGGTGGTCTTGATCTCCTGACCTCGTGATCCACCCGCCTCTGCCTCCCAAAGTGCTGGGATTACAGGTGTGAGCCACTGCGCCCGGCCTTGGGTAATTTTTTTTTTTTAAGAGATGAGGTCTTGCGATGTTGTCCAGGCTGGTCTCAAACTCCTGGCTTCAAGTGATCCTCCTGCCTTGGCCTCCCAAGGTGCTGAGATTATAGGCATGAGCTACCACGTCCAGCTCAACATTTTCAAAGATAGTATTTATTCTTTAGTAATATGTGACTACTATAATTTTTCTCAACTTTTAAAATAATTTTCTTTTTTTTTT
>NW_016852629.1:0-714 GCF_001698545.2 Rhinopithecus bieti | reverse complement strand
TCAATGCAAAGAACAGTATAACTCTGTGAGGTGAATTCACACATCACACACAGTTTCTCAGAACGTATCTTGCTAGTTTTTATGTGAGGATATTTCCTTTTTCAATTTAGGCCTCAATGCACTCTCAAATATCCCTTTACAGATTCCATGAAAACAGTGTTAGCAAGCTGCTCCATTTAAAGAATGGTGTGTCTTTGTAAGATGAATTAATACATCATAAAGAAGTTTCTTAGAATGTGTCTTTCTGGTTTTTATCTTAGGATATATCGTTTGTCAGCTTAGGTTTCGTTGTGATCCAAACTATCCCTTCTCAGATTCCCCAAAAACAGTGCTACCAAACTGTTCCATGGAAAGAATAGTGTAACACAGTGAGATGAATTCACACATCACAAGAGTGTTTTCAGAAAGCTTCTTTCTACTTTTATCTGAGGATATTTCCTTTTCACCATTTACCTAAATTCACTTGCTAATATCCCTTTGCAGATTCCAGGAAAATAATGTTGCAAACTGGTCCATGAAAAGAAAGATGAAAACATGTGAGATGATTTCACAAATAGCAAAGAAGTTTCTTGGATAGTTTCTTTTGGTTTTTGTCTGAGAATATTTCCATTGTCACTATGGGCTTCAGAGCGCTCCCAAATATCCTATTGCAGATTCCATGAAAACAGTGTTATCAAACTGCTCAATGAAAACCACAGTGTAACTCTGTGAGAC
>NW_016852628.1:0-1923 GCF_001698545.2 Rhinopithecus bieti | reverse complement strand
TGCAACGTCGTGGGTGGTTTGGGCCAAAGCCGGCCGAGTTCCGAGTGGGGGACAAGTTCTCCTATGTGACTCAGCGTGCTCTGTCGTTCACCCATCACCAAGGAACGGCCAGCGTGTTCGGTGGGGTGGTCATTTCGATCGACCAGAATCGCTACCGAGGCCAGCTGTTGGAAATTGGTCCGGAGTTGTGCTATGCGATCATGGCGGCCGATACCAACTACGATGAATCCCATCCGCCGTACTACGTCACGTACGGCGAACTGGTACTGTTGCCGAACAACCGTCCGGTCGAGTTCCAAGTCGTGAGCATCGGCAAAAAGTAATAAGCCTAGGCCCCTCCCGCAAGGGAGGGGCTTATGCTGGCCAACTGGATTTCAACCGCATACTATCCACTTGTGGCAGCCCCTACCAACCTCGGTATTTTCTAACACTGACTCCCCATTCTTTGTTATCACCACCCATTCACAATGGCCATGAACTCTGTCCGCAAACTCCCCGATTCCAAGCCCACATGGGGCAGCTGGCTCAAGCCGCACATCGCCCCCGCTCCGCCCAAGCCGAAAGCCCCGGCGTTCATCCACATTCTCGGTAGGGCACCCCTTGAGTGGGATCTGGAAAAGCGTCTGACCTTCGAACGCATGGAGGCTTCGTTGATCCAGGACCGCCGCTTCTGGCGCGTATCGGTGTTGCCGGAGAACAGCCTGTATGTGTACGTTCCGGTCCAACACAACCCCGCCAGCCGCAAGTTGAACTGACCATGGCCGGCTTCTGGGATTTCCGTGGTCGCCGCTTCGTGGCAATCGTAGGTAGTCGCGAAGCTCCAGAAGAAGCATTGGCTATGGCCCGTGGATTGGGTCGTGCATTGGCGGACCGTGGCATTGCCATTACCAGCGGCGATGCCGATGGGATGGATTTGGCCGGCTATGAAGGCGCTATCACCTCCCCCAGTTTCGAACTGGTGGGGGCGAGGATCTTCTTACACAAGTCGCCGGTCTACCACCAGAACCGTCCGCCTCGATACGCTGACGAGCGTATCTTCTTTGACGCGTCCCAGTTCTACAACTGGGAACAAGCACGACAGCTGGCCTTTGAGGCACGCGGTACGTTTGAACGCTTGTCTGATGGCGGTATTGCATTGCACTCGCGCAATGCCTACCAAGTCATGCTCGATGACCTCAACAGCCCAGTCGGGTCAGTGGTCTTCTGGGCGCGACCCATTGGTAACAAAGGACAAGTCAAAGGCGGCACCAACACAGCTGTTCAAATCGCTCGACGTTTCAACGTACCTTTGGTCAATTTGTACACTGACGAAGGGATGCGTAAAATCGAGAGCTACATCGAAAGGAGCCGAGAGATCCATGCACAAGAACATCAGCTACCTCAACTGGGGCAATCAGCAGCATCGTGACAACTACGAGCGGCTGCTGAAATACAAGATCGCACTGAACTGGCTGACCATCGTGTTGTTCGGGGCTGGCGTGGTGGCGTTTATCGTCTACGCCTTTGCCGGCCTGGCGGCCATCTGGGTAGGGATGGTCATCTGGACCATTGGCCTGTTGGGGATGGTGCTGCTGAGCAAGCGCATCGAATCCAACCTCAACCGCTACGAGCGCTTCTACGACATCTACGAAAAGCGCCATCTGGTGCGTCACCAGTTCTGCTACCACTGGTGGCAGTGCTTGGTCCTGCATCGCCCGCTGGAGAACCAAGCATGATCCCGCGCGTGGCTGACACCTCTGCGCGACTTGTGGCACTGTGGATGAACTACGAGAAATGGAAGACTCGTTGTCAATTCGCATTGTTTGCCGGCGCCCTGTGCATGGGACTGTCGCTACTCAGTTTCTTCATCGGACTGGCTTTGCAGTTCAACTGGTTTGAATCACCGTCTCCAACGGAGAAGCCCGATCCGCTGTTTCTGCTGTC
>NW_016852627.1:0-953 GCF_001698545.2 Rhinopithecus bieti | reverse complement strand
ATTCCATGTGAATTTTAGATTTTGTTTTAAATTCTGAGAAGAATGATGATGTTAGTTTGATGGGAATTGCATTGAATGTGTAGATAGCTTTTGGCAGTATGGTCATTGTCACAATATTGACTCTACCCATCCATGGGATGGTGATGGGTTCTATCAATGGATAGAATCAATGGCATGGGATGTGTTTCCGTTTGTTTGTGTCGTCTATGATTTCTTTCAGCAGTATTTTGTAGTTTTCCTTCTAGAGGTCTTTCACCTCCTTGTTTAGGTATATTCCTAAGTATTTTATTTTTTATTTTTTGCAGCTATTGTAAAAGGGGTTGAGTTCTTGATTTAATTCTCTGCTTGGTCGTTGTTGGTGTATAGAAGAGCTACTGATTTGTGTATATTAATCTCATCTCTGGAAACTTTGCTGAATTCTTTTATCAGTTCTAGGAGCTTTCTTGAGGAGTCTTTGGGATTTTCTAGGTAAACAGTCATATCATCAGTAAACAGTGACAGTTTGACTTCCTCTTTACTGATTTGGATGCCCTTTATTTCTTTCTCTTGTCTGATTGCTCTGGCTAGGACTTCCAGTACTATATTGAATAGGAGTGGTGAGAGTGGGCATCTTTGTCTTTTTCTAGTTCTCAGAGGGAATGCTTTCAACTTTTCCCCATCCACTATTATGTTGGCTGTGGGTTTGTCATAGATGGCTTTTACTATATTGGGGTATGTCCCTTGTATGCCGGTTGTGCTGAGGGTTTTAATCATAAAGAGATGCTGGATTTTGTCGAATGCTTTTTCAGCATCTATTGAGATGATCGTGTGATTTTGTTTTAATTCTGTTTGTGTGGTATATCACATTTATTGACTTGCATATGTTAAGCCATCCCTGTATCCCTGGTATGAAAGCCACTTGCTCATGGTGAATTATCTTTTTGATATGTTGTTGGATTCAGTTAGCTAGTATT
>NW_016852626.1:5793-8013 GCF_001698545.2 Rhinopithecus bieti | reverse complement strand
CTATATTAACATTGTAATGAGTACCCCCACTTTCACATAAACAGTATTATGTAATATACATATACACAATAGGTATACTGTACATATGCAATTGCAATAAACATTTTCACTTCATGTTCTTTAAGAACTGAACATTTGAATATTCAGAAAAACCATGGGAGTAGCCCACAGAAAGATTGAATACGTTAAGAATCTAATCTCATATGTGCATATGCTTTTATAGATGCATTCACTTACTCGTGCATAAATAAAAGCAGAATTTTCTATGTGCAGAACCCACTGCATTTTTTTGAGTTTAAGTAATTGAAAAATAAAGTCTGCATTTCATACAAAACATCGCTTTCCAAGAGCTGAATATTATGTATTTTGAATTGCCTTTTATATTTTGTTAAATCAGTGATTTGAAATGAAGATAACCTCATAACTTTTATTATCCAGTTAACCACATTGCAGGCTATTAAAATCAAATATGTACATATTCAAATGCACACAGGATGGCACATACTCTCTCTGTGCAGATGACAGATGACTTTTATTAATATTAAAAATTATTAACATGTCAGGTAAATTAGCAGTCTTCCAGCAACACTTTTATTTCTTTAGCTTATTACTGTATTGTCTCTTAGAAGTACTGACCTGGAGTACCTTCCTTATCTTCTTGTCTATTCTGGAGTAGTGAGCCTTTGTTTACAAGCCAATACAAATGCTTCTATTTATGTTTAAAGTCAGGTGTCAGTCATTTCAGGCCACGTACACTTTCCTATACTCAGGAAAGTTTGGCCACCTGAGTTTTGTTTGTTTCTAACTAAAGATGAATTTAACATTTATAAACATACAGTCAATACCTTCACACAATACATTCGTATTATTTTGTTCCATTCTGTACCTATAATCAATCATTCCAGTCACAAGCATGAGAAAAAATCACCAGTGACTATAAAAGTTTGAAATATTTATTCTGTGTGAGACACTGTACTAGGCATTTTGGGACCTGCAAAGATAAAGTAAATATTTTCTACCTTCTCAAAGACACACAGACAGTGTATAATTGGTAGGAGCCCAGATTCCCAAGAGAAGGAAGAGTTTGCTTCTAATAATGAAAATCTTTGGCTTAATTGAATTTTAAAATAGTCATAAGATATATCAAAATACATAAACTAGATAATCATACATAAAGTATCCAATTTTACATCACCCATATTAAACACATGTTTCACTATTTTTGTTTCAGGTCCATCTAAAGATACATAAATCATTACAGGTGGACTAATGCTCTTTTGTGTTACTGATTCCAAATCACTTCCTTTAGAAGTAATCATGAAACTTAAGGTGGTGTGTTCTTCCTGTACATTTTTATAATTTTCTACATAAATATGAACTCATAAACAGTATATGTATATTCACAATTGGTATATACAACCACAATATTTACATAACTAATCATATTTATTTTCATAATTTGATGTTTTACTCAATTTTTTTTTTTAGATTTGAGGGTAAAAGTGCAGTTGTATTACATGGATATGTTGCCTAGTAGTGAATTCTGACGTTTCAGTGTACATCATCTGAATATTATCCATTGTTCCAAATGGGTAATATTTTATCTATCACCTCCACCACCACTGTCCCATCTTTTGGTGTCTCTAATGACTATTATTCCACTCTGTTATGTCCATGTGTACTCATTGTTCAGCTGTCACTTGTGAGAACATGCAGTTTTTGACATCCTGTTTCTAAATTATTTCATTTAAGATAATGGCCCCAGTTCCAATGCTGTTGCTGAAAAGACATAATTTCATTCTTTTTTACAGTTGAGTAGTGTTCCATGGTGTGTGTGTGTGTGTGTGTGTGTGTGTGTGTATACACACCTGACATTTTTAATCCAGTCATGTGTTGATGGATCCTTAGGTTGAGTCCATGACTATGTTATTGTGAAGAGTGCTGTAATAAACATCCTAGTGAAGCTGTCTTTTTGATATAATGTCCTCTTTTCCATGAGTGGATACCCAGTAATTGAATTGCTGAATTGAATGGTAGTTCTATTTTTAGTTCTTTGACAAATATCCATACTGTTTTCCATAGAAGTTGTAGTAATTTACATTCTCACCAACAGTGTATAAGCATTCCCTCTTCTCCATATTCTTCCCAACTTCTGTTTTTTTTTTTTTTTTTTTTTTTTTTTTTTTTTTTTTTTTTTTTTTTTTTTTTTTTTTTTTTTTT
>NW_016852626.1:0-3997 GCF_001698545.2 Rhinopithecus bieti | reverse complement strand
ACGAAAATTAATTCAAGATGGATTAGAGACTTAAATGTTAGACCTAAAACTATAAAAACCCTAGAAGAAAACCTAGGTAATACCACTAAGGACACAGGCATGGGCAAGGACTTCATGTCTAAAACACCAAAAGCAATGGCAACAAAAGCCAAAATTGACAAATGGGATCTAATTAAACTAAAGAGCTTCTGCAAAGCAAAAGAAACTACCATCAGAATGAACAGACAACCTACAGAATGGGAGAAAATTTTTGTATTAGGTATTTAAATGTAAGACCTCAAACTATAAAAATCCTGGAAGAAAACGTAGAAGAAAATTCTGGACATAAGAGTTGGGAAAGAATGTTAAGTCCTCAAAAGCAATTGTAATAAAAACAAAAATTCACAAGTGGGAACTAATTATACTAAAGAGATTTTGCACAGCAAAATATTTAACAGAGTCATGCAGAATGGGGAAAACTATTCAGAAACTATACATATGACAGTGGTCTACTATCCAGAATCTATAAGGAACTTAATTTGATAAGCAAAAAACAACCCCATTAAAAAGCGGGAAAATGAAATAAAGAGATATGTCTCAAAAGAAAACTTGAGTGGCCAATAAACATATGAACAAATTTCTCCACATTACTAATCTCTAGAGAAATGCAAATCAAAACCACAATGATGTACAATTGCATACCAGTCAGAATGGCAATTATTAAAATTTCAAAAGACAACAGATTCTGGCAAGGTTGTGCAGAAAAGAGAATGCTCATTATACTGTTGATGGAAATGTAATTTAGTTCAGCCACTGTGTAAAGAAGTTGGGAGATTTCTCAAAGAACTTAAAAAAGAACTACCATTAGACCTAACAATTCTAGTAATGCGTATATACCCAAAGAAAAATAAATAATTCTATGACACATGCACTCATATGTACATTGCAGCACTAATCATAATAGCAAAGATATGGAGTCAACCTAGGTGCCTATCAACAGTGAATTGGATAACTTTTGTATTGTTTTGATTTTAGTTTTGTTTTTTCAAGATGGTAGATTGGAATTATTGTTAGCATGCTTCTTGCACTTGGAAAGAAAAATAGTGTGTAGAAATTAATTCTGTGAACTTTTTTTTTCCAAGAAGGAACATGAATACTTAGGAAAACTGAAAGAAACCACAGACCCTTTGGAAGAAGTGACAGGCTACACCATGACCCATGGTGGAAAACTGTGAGTCCCCAGAGTGTGACAGGGAGAGGGTTTCCCTCTGTGTTATAAACTCACGCTGGGGAACCTGCAATCCAGGCCATTGTGGAATGCCTTAACTCTACCTGGCACTGGAGCTGAGTTAGTGGGCAGCGGGAAAAATATGTAAAACAGTGGCATCGGGATGTGCTTTACATGCACTTCCAGACTCCAGTGGGGATGTAGGAAAGGCATTTCTGATCCTACCTCACCGGGGACCTCACAGAGATTAGCCACTAACAAGCAGTGGTCACAGGTTGAGAGAAGTTTCTTATTGATATTTGCAATACAATCTTCAGTGGTGACAACCTCCCTTGGCCAGAACCAAGAACTGAATGAGAAGTGTGTTATAATCACAGGCACAGGAGCTGGGCACCTGTGCTTCATTGGTAGACCTGGAGGGGCATGGCCTGAAAGGGATGGTTTCTGTCTCAGTGGGGGAAAGCTTACAGCCTGTGGAAGTTTGGAGTTCTGAGTGCAAGCTGGCTGGAACCCAGCTAGCTGTTCCTAGTAAGTTTGAGACCTGCCTAGCCAAATTCGGTGGGAGTTAGGTGGGACTTACTGCCACCTACTACCCTCTGCTGCCTATGCAGACTTTTCTGTGCAGCAGAATCATCTACAATCCTACCTGGAACATTACACCAGCATTGAGAGAACTGACCTTCGATTCTCATTGGGGCGGCTATTCGTGCCCACATGTGGATAGCCAGAACATGTACTTGCCTGATTCAGCCCACATCTGGCTTTACGCCTTCACCCTGCTTGGTAGCTTAACAGAAAAGTCAGGGATTTTTGGAATTTCCATGGCCCTGTCCACTGCCTGAAAACCAGAATACCTTCCCTGAATAACCTAAGGCAAGCACAAAGTTACCACTATCACCACAACACGCACTCATTTGCAAGTGCCACTTCTCAGCTGGAGGAAAACAGGCACAGTCCATTACAACATCTGCAGGCACAATAACACAGTGCCCAGAAAAAAGAAATATTTTGTGTGACCTCAGTTATTACCGTTGCCTGCATCACCCTGGCTAACCAGGAGGTTTTGAGTCAGTCCACTTGACAAATGCAGTACTACTACAGCTGGCATTTTAGAAAGTCAACAAACCTTATAACTAAGGAAATGTCACAGAGTATACATCACTCCCTTGCCACTTCCATCAGAGTTGGTGCTGGTACCTGCTGCTGGGAGACTAGAGAAGTAGTCACATAACTGAATCCCTTGCAGATGTTCTCCAGCACCAGCATGATGTGTGGCAGCCTTACTGGGCAACTAGACCCAGAGGTGCAGCAGAATTCACAATAGTCTGGCCCTCAGGAACTTCTATACCTAGGGGAAGGGGGAGTACCTTACATCAAGGGAGCACCCTGTGGGACAAAAGAATCCAGAGTGTAGGCCATAAGTACCAGAACTTTCTGCTTGTGAGAAGTCTCTTTCAGCACAGGCACAGGTTCAGAATGGAAAGGCTGAGGCTCTAGCCCAACAACCAGGCCACCCTGGTGCTCAAGAAGGGTCTTGGAGAAAGGAACTTCTCTCCCTCACTCACCAATGCAGACAAGGTGGGGCTTCTCCCTTGAGAGGTCAGCATGAGGGAACCCTTAGAAAGCCTTTCCGGAGCACTTCAGAGTGACTGCATCCCCACAGAAGAAGGGCCTTTCAGGTTCGGTATTGCATGAAGTGTAGAGTCACAGTCCCTCTCTACATGGAACATCAGCATTCCTGCAGATGAAGAGGTTGCCTGCCTGAATAGCTGAAGCACTGGGTCAGGAGTGTGACTGGTAGGTGGATTGATTTCCTGCTGGTCTGGTAGAGATGCCGAGGTGGCTTCCTCCTGTCCCCCTGAAAAGACCTTGGTGTGTTTCACTGAGAGCTTCCTCAACCACCTCTATCAATGCTGGAACCTCTGCCCACCATTGGGGTAGAGTATTTACCCACACGCTTTGGCCACAGATGGTTTTTACCCATAGATATTTCCTACTGGCCTGAAGCCTGAACTGTTTAGCCCAGTAAATAAAATACTGAGAGAGAAAATAAATAAATAAATAAATAAATAAATAAATAAATAAATACACATGACTAGAAAATGAGATAAACTTCAGAAGACCACTGCTATTCCAGAGCCACAGAAAACAGTAAAACTGTTCACACACTAAGCACATTGCTACTGCAACCAGTACCCGAGAAAGTCGTCATACAAAGACTCTATAATCAAGACACTCAAATAAATTCATCACCACTCAAAGCGACCAGAGTCAAATTAAATTACAATGAACATTACACATTAAACACACGTCCTCAAAAAGTAAAAAAATATATAAATAAAAGTAGAATCAGATATAAAATAAAAAATAATTGGAAGAAATAGTCTTCCTAAATGAAAATAAACCAGAAAAATAATTCAAGCAATATGAAAAAAACAAGAGTCTGAGAACACCAACAGAAGATCAATCACACTATAGCTCTCCAGCAATTGATTCAAACCAAAATGAAATATTTTAAATCCCAGATAAAGAATTCAAAGGGTTGTTTATTAAGTTACTCAAAAAAACACAAGAGAAGTGAAAGTGAACATGAATTAAGAATTTAGGATATGAATAAAACATTTTCTAAGGTGATACATATTTTAATGAAAATTCAATCACAATTTCTGGAAATGAAGGACACACTTAGAGAATTACAATATGCAGTGAACAGTTTTAACAATAGACTAGTACCGCTATAAGAAATAATTTCAGTTCTCAAAGACAAGGCTTTTGAGTTAACCCAATCAG
>NW_016852625.1:0-955 GCF_001698545.2 Rhinopithecus bieti | reverse complement strand
GATTGGAGAGAAGAAAGAATTGTGGTTGACAGAGACAGCCACTCAGCAAGCGAACGTTCCCGTTGAGCTCCTCCTCTTGTCCTGTCAGTGGCAGCATTAGATTCTTGTAGGAGTTCAAAGACTGTTGTTAACTGCACATGGGAGGGATCTAGGCTGCAGGCTCCTTATGAGAATCTAATGCCTGCTGATCTGTCACTGTCTCCCGTCCCCCGAGATGAGACGGTCTAGTTGCAGGAAAACAAGCTCAGGGCTCCCACTGATTCTATATGATGGTGAGTTGCAGAATTATTTCATTATATATTACAATGCAGTAATAATGGAAATAAAGGGCATGATAAATGTAATGCACTTGGATCATCCTGAAACCAACCCCACTTTCCCCTGGGGAAAAATTGCCACAAAACCAGTCCCTGGTGCCAAACAGATCAGCCATTGGCAGGCCGGATCAGGGAAGAAAATATCCTGTTTCTTGACTGCAGTGGTGGTGACATGGGTGTATACATTTGTCAGAATTCACGGAATGTCCACTGAAACAGGTGCATTTGATCATACGAAGACCATACCTCTGAAAAGTTGATCTTAAACATTTGAGGGCCAGGCATGGTGGCTCACGCCTGTAATCCCAGCGCTTTGGGAGGCAAAGGCAGGCAGATCACCTGAGATCGGGAGTTCGAGACCAGCCTGACCAACATGGAGAAACCCCATCTCTACAAAAAATACAAAATTAGCCGGGCGTGGTGGTGCATGCCTTTAATCCCAGCTGCTCGGGAGGCTGAGGCAGGAGAATCGCTTGAACCAGTGGGAGGGGGCCAGCGGTGGGGGGTGCGGAGGTTGCAGTGAGCCAAGATGGCACCATTGCACTCCAGCCTGGGTGACAGAGCAAGACTCTGTCTCAAAAACAACATAAAATAAATTTGAAAAAAGAAATGATTACATCTACAATTCGTTTTTTTTT
>NW_016852624.1:0-617 GCF_001698545.2 Rhinopithecus bieti | reverse complement strand
TGATATATAAATATATATAAAAAGAAAGAAAAAATACACATATATTTTTTGAGATGGAGTCTTGCTCTGTCGCCTGGACTGGAGTGCAGTGGCATGATCTCGGCTCACTGCAGCCTCTGCCTCCCGGGTTCAAGCAATTCTTCTGCCTCAGCCTCCCGAGTAGCTGGGATTACAGGCGCCCACCACCAGGCCCAGCTGATTTTTATATTTTTGATAGAGACGGGGTTTCACATGTTGGTCAGGCTGGTCTCGAACTCCTGACCTCAGGATCCACCTTCCTCGGCCTCCCAAAGTGCTAGGATTATAGGCGTGAGCCACCACGCCCGGCCTATATATTGTATTTTAAAATTATGCATTCTGTAGGAGTCAGCTGAGTTTTTGTGTTGATGGCTGAGTCACAGGCTCAAAGTCTGTGACCATGTGGATAGCAGTATTTCTCCTCAGCAGGGGAAGACTAGAAGTGCCTATTGGAGCTCTTAGGGGACTTATCCAAAGTATACCCATCTCCCCCATTCCCCTGGAATCTGAATTTTTTTTTTTTTTTTTTTTTGAGGAATGTATGCAATAATAGAACTTAATGAGGAGAATATATTGTGCTTCTTATTGAAAATCATTAA
>NW_016852623.1:0-1731 GCF_001698545.2 Rhinopithecus bieti | reverse complement strand
GCCCAGCTAGTAGCTAGGATTATAGGCACCCGCCACCAAGCCTGGCTAATTTTTGTACTTTTAGTAGAGACGGGGTTTCTCCACATTGACCAGGCTGGTCTTGAACTCCTGACCTCAGGTGATCAGCCTGCCTCGGCCTCCCAAAGTGCTGGGATTACAGGCGTGAGCCACCGCGCCTGGCCCTGCTCCCTCACTTCTGCTTCAGCTCCGCTGGCCCCTCTTGCAACCATGGGGACATGAGAAGGCTGCAGGGAAGGGAAAGCACTCTCCAACCATCGCAACCCCCGACCCCCCAGTTATCACCTCCTAGAACCCAGATTCCCACTTGTGCTCTATAGATGCTGGCCTGGGCTGAGCACGGTGGCTCACGCCTGTAATCCCAGCACTTTGGGAGCCCGAGGCGGATGGATCACCTGAGGTCAGGAGATCGAGACCATCCTGGTCAACATGGCGAAACCCTGTCTCTACTAAAAATACAAAATTTAGCCAGGCGTGGTGGCAGGAACCTGTAATCTCAGCTACTGGGGAGGCTGAGGCAGGAGAATCACTTGAACCCCAGAGGCCAAGGTTGCAGTGAGTCGAGATCGCACCACCGCACCCATGCCTGGGCAACAAGAGTGAATCTCTGTCTCAAAAAAAAAAAAAAAAAAAGCTGCCAGGGCTGGGGCTGGGGAGTCCAAGTTTTCCCCAAGTCCCCGTGGGACGCAGCAGAAACTGGCACTCAGAGGAGGTGGTCAGACTTCACGAAGTTTTCCAAATGCCCCAGGCCCCTCCATTGGCCAGCCCCTCCCGCACTACTGGCACCTAGGATGAGTCAGCCAGGAGTGGCCCTGGCTTCTCTGGAATTTCCCTCAGGGCCGGGCAGCGGATCCGAGATGAAGGTCCAGGAAGTCCCCGCACAGGTGACATCAGCACTGGGCTGACCACTGCGTACACTCAGGGCTGCCGCGGTGGGGCCTGGAGCCCGTTCCACCTCCTGGGACCCTTGCCCCACACTCACGTGGCAGGGGCCCGCCCGAGAAGGACCAAGGTGCCTGTGTCCTAGGCTCTCCAGCGTCCGGCCTCTTCGTGGCCTGGGGCACCCTCAGGGTGTGTCTGTTCTCTGTGGGAGCCCTGGCACCTGCAGGTGGGGCCTGGCCCTGGGTGGCACTGAGAAATGCATCTCGGATGAATACGTGGCCCCAACCTGCCCTCCCCACCTTGCAGCCCCATCCAATGCCCCTGCCCTGCCGCCGGCCCTTCACTCTGGCCCCAGCCCTGGCAGTATCTCCTCTGGTGCCCTCCTTCTCCCCGTGGCTCCCCACTGCCCCAGGGACAAAGCCACAGGATTTCGCATTTGAGGCCTCTGCCCCGTCGCCCTTAGACGTGGGCCCGGGGGGTGCAGAGTACCGGGTTGGGGCAACTGGGGTCGTCGCCCCTCCCCTGCATTTTCTGCAGCTCAACCCTGGCTGATGACGAGCACCTGATGGAAAGTTCAGGCCGGGCGCGTCGGCTCACGCCTGTAATCTCAGCACTTTGGGAGACCGAGGCGGGAGGATCACTTGAAGCCAGGAGTTCAAGATTAGCCTGGGTAACACAGTGAGACCCCTTCACCACAAACAAGTTTTATTTATTTATTTATTGTTGAGACGGAGTCTCGCTCTGTCGCCCTGGCTGGAGTGCAGTGGTGCGATCCTGGCTCACCGCAACCTCCACCTCCCAGGTTCAAGCAATTCTCCTGCCTCAGCCTCT
>NW_016852622.1:0-674 GCF_001698545.2 Rhinopithecus bieti | reverse complement strand
AAAAAAAAAAAAAAAAAAAAAACCCTTTTTTTTTTACACTGTGAAAACTGTGAAACTGAAATCCACTTCCAAAGCCAAAAGCAGGGCCGGGCGTGGTGGCACATGGTTGTAATCCCAGCGCTTTAGGAGGCTGAGGCGAGAGGATTGCTTGACGCCAGGAGTTTAAGACCAGCCTGAGCAACATAATGAGACGCTGTCCCTACAAAAAGAAAGAAAGAAAGAAAAAATTAGCTGAGTGTTGTGGCACACACCTGTAGCCCCAGCTGCTCGGCAGGCTGAGGCAAAAGGATTGCTTGAGCCCAGGAGTTCAAGGTTGCTGTGAGCTGTGATTGTGCCACTAAACTTCAGCCTGCTGGGTGACAGAGTGAGTTCTTGTCTCTAAAAACAAAAACCCCAAAACATTCAGAAAAAAAAAATTCCTCTTAATTTTAAGTTACAAGGAGCATTTAAGTCATCAGATTTATTAATGTTGCCCTGGGTTTGTTGTGTAAGTCTCTGTGCCTTGTCAAATGAAGCACATGAAGAACACGACTGGGATACTTGGCCCTTCAGTAGAATAGTCTTGAAACTCTGGTACTCTGTTACTGAATTACCTTTCTAGTGTTTGACAAAAGCATGGGTAAGACAATCTGATATTCTGCAGTAATGCAACTTATTCTGTAGTGATAACCCAA
>NW_016852621.1:0-1737 GCF_001698545.2 Rhinopithecus bieti | reverse complement strand
GAAGCCACGTCTCGCGCGAATCCTTCCACCTCTCGCGACACTTGCCACCCGTGCCCTGCGGCCCTGCGCGCCCCACCCGCGGTCGCGCGCCGCGCTCCCTGCCGCCTCACCCTTTAGCCCGGCATCCGGGCCCGCTACTCGCCCACTGGGAGCGCCGTGGCGCCTGGTGTTCGGCGCGAGCCCGGCTGGGCCGCAGGTTCCGCCCTGCTCCGCTGCGCCCCGCCCGGACTGGGGTAAAGGCCGCGGCCGGGCCATGCCGTGTACCCCTCAGGGAGGGCAGGAGAGCCTGAGGAGTGGCTGGGCCGCCAGGTGAGTCCGCGTCGGGCGGCTGTACCGAGGGAGGCCAGGCTGGGTGCCGGTGGGCGGTGCAGCGCTGCGGGGCCGGGATGCGGAAGCCCTTAGCCTGGGGGAACCCTGGGCACCCTGTGAACCCTGTTTACCCTGTGGTCTGCACTGGCTGTCCTGCTGCTGTCGCGGGACTGCGGGCGGGCGACCTGAGCCCGAGCTCCGAGGGCCCGGAGCGGGGCGCCAGGGCCTAGGGTCGTGGGGTCTAGGGGCGCGCCAAGGTGGCTGAGGAAAGTCTGTGCGGGGAAAAGGACAATGGAGCCGAAAGCCGGCGTCTGCCATCCCACCGGGCCCGCGTGAGATGTCCTCCTGCCCCCTGCCCTACGGGGCAACTTAGAAGTGTCCTTCTGGTGCCTGCAGCGCTGGTCATTGCCGAATGGAAGGAGTGTTGGAGAGGTAGAAACAGCTGGTCAGAGCAGCCTCTGCGGGAGGAGGCTTTTGAGGTCGCTCGTTACCTTTCATCTGAGATTCTGGCTGTGCGAGTGGGCGTGCGCGTGCGCACCGTGGCCCCGGGCGAGGTTTCTTTTCCGAATTTGTGCCACTGCCCATTAATCCACTTCAAGGATCCATCAAAAATGATTGGTTCCTTAGCGAGTAGTTTTATTTTTTTGTATTTTAAGATTCCATTAGTTGTGTAATGGTAGGCGCCTGGAGCCCAAAACCTTGGCGTTACTAGGACAGGGCATGACCCAGCTGACTTGGAGTAAATTTTCTGCCTTTAACTACATTTAGATTGGAAATTAGGGTAAAATGTTTTTGTTGCAATCAAGTTTCGAGCATGTGGTCCTGTAATTCTGGGTTTGTTTTATAACTCATGGACTGAGTAAAATTACCCAGTTTTCCGAGAGAATTGGGAACTCCGCGCAATGGTTGATCTAATAGAAGCATTTTATTTAAAGCTTCCACCCATCCAGCTGCTAATTTATGTTATTTTTCTTTTAAATTATGTAGATGTTGTTGTTGCAGAAATGGCTCTGTAAAATGATTAGTTTTGTGCTTGTGTATGTGTGCGAACAGTTACACAGTTAAAATCATTTTCCTGATAGTTTTCTTTTGTCTTTAGAGAGCGAAATGTCATCAGTGCAGTCACAACAGGAGCAGTTGTCCCAGTCAGATCCATCCCCATCACCAAACTCATGTAGTTCCTTTGAGCTAATAGACATGGATGCTGGCAGCTTGTATGAACCAGTTTCTCCCCATTGGTTTTATTGTAAGATAATAGATTCTAAGGAGACATGGATTCCTTTCAACTCTGAGGATTCACAGCAGCTGGAGGAGGCATATAGCTCTGGTAGGTGAAAATTATGACTTGGAATAGACAAAGACTTTCCCCTCTTCAAACTATAGTATAATGGTTCTTATAGTGAGTGCTATGAAAACTAAATTTTAGAT
>NW_016852620.1:0-907 GCF_001698545.2 Rhinopithecus bieti | reverse complement strand
TAAAATGTATTAATCGAATATATATTTTAAAATGTTTAAATATTTGGAACTATACTTTAAATACAGACAATAGAGAAAATAACTGACATCAATTTACAAGCTTTTATTAAACAAGATATAAAGGACATTCAGTAAGATGTAAAGGCATGTAATACTCCTTCTTCCCCACTTCCATGTCAGTTTTACTTCTGATTTATATCTGGAATGTGGCCTTCAGAATAAATAGTATATTTTCTATTCTAAAATATGTATTTGATGTCCATAGCTAGGCACATACATATGACTAAGTGGTCACCACTGAGATTTACATTTTTGTACAAATCCTCTGTAATGTTCTCAATTTTTTTCCTGTCTCTTTCCTTTCTTTCTTCTGCCTGCAGTTGTAATGTAATAGCTAAAATGTTAGCAGCTATATTGAATCCTGGAGTGATTTTGAGAATAGAATTTATGCATATTGAAGATACAACAAACGTACTTGGATTCGTACTTGCCCTGGACTGACCTCCTCCAGTTACTTTGAGAATGAGGAAAAAAAATTCTTATTTAGTTTAATGCATGCCTATTATAATGACTTTTCATCTTATCACTAAATATATTCCTAATACTCACACCTGTAATCTCAGCATTTTGGGAGGCCTAGGCGGGCAGATCACCTGAGTTCAGTAGTTCAAGACCAGCCTGACCAACATGGAGAAACTTCATCTCTACTAAAAATACAAAAAAATTAGCCAGGCATGGTGGTGCATGCCTGTAATCTCAGCTACTCAGGAAGTTAAGGCAGGTGGAGGTTGCAGTGAGCCAAGATTGTGCCATTGCACTCCAGTATGGGCAACAAGAGTGAAACTCAGTCTCCAAAAAAAATAAATAAATAAATAAAATAAAATAAAATTATATATATATATATATA
>NW_016852619.1:0-955 GCF_001698545.2 Rhinopithecus bieti | reverse complement strand
CTTTAAATGGGTGAATTATATAGTGTGTGAATTATATCTCAATAAAGCTATTATGTTACAAAAAAGAATTTAGGAAGTAAATGGATGAATCTCGATTATCGTTTAGATGTGAAATAAGAATATTGGGTGGCAAGAAAACAAAGCTTTTTGATTAGTCTGTGGGATAATGGGTGATAAGGAATACAGAAAAACAAGAAGGTTCACAGAAGATGATGAGCTCAGTTTGGGACATAGCAAATTGAAGAGTTGGAGATGAATCCATATTGCTACAACTCAAGAGCAATGTCTAGGTTGGAGATGACACATTCTGGAAGCAGGACCATAAAGGTGGTCATTACTGATGTGGGTGAGAAAAGGCCTGTGCAGAAGTCTCTGGAGCCCCAGCACTGAGGGACATTCTTGGGAGAAGAACCAGCTAAGGAGACACAAGATTTCTTGAAACAGAACATTTGTATAAACGAACACATGTCACATTCATCTATAAGAAGCAGGACTTAAGGAAGTTTTGTGCCATTAATATGCTTGGATGAACCAAAGTCTAATAATGGAAACAGAAACCTGATAATAGGAAACAATACCTTTTTTCCTTTCTTCAAGTGATGTCAATTTTTTGGAACTGTTGTTTTAGAATAAAAAGAGTTTTAGGCTGGGTGTGGTGGCTCACGCCTGTAATTCCAGCACTTTGGGAGGCCAAGGCCGGTGGATCAACTGAGGTCGGGAGTTTGAGACCAGCCTGACCAACATGGTGAAAACCTCTCGGGGGGGCGGAGCAAGATGGCTGAATAGGAACAGCTCCAATCTCCAACTCCCAGCGCGAGCGACACAGAAGACCGGTGATTTCTGCATTTTCGACTGAGGTACTGGGGTCATCTCACTGGGGAGTGCCGGACAATCGGTGCTGGTCACCTGCTGCAGCCCGACCAGCGAGAGCTGAAGCAGGACGAGGCATCGCCCC
>NW_016852618.1:0-920 GCF_001698545.2 Rhinopithecus bieti | reverse complement strand
AAAAAAAAAAAAAAAAAATCCTTGTGTTTTTTATCAACAAAAAAGTAGTGATCAGAAACTCTAGGGAAAACATAACTACATGAGAAAGATATAAAGCAAGTTAAAATTTGGGATGGTTCTGAGCAATTGATGGAATGTAAGAAGAGAAGAGGCCCGGCATGGTGGCTCATGCCTGTAATCCCAGCATTTTGGGCGGACGAATTGCTTGAGCCCAGGAGTTCAAGACCAGCCTGGGCAACATGGTGAAACCGCGTCTGTACAAGAAAATATATACACAAAAATTAGTCAGATATTGTGGTGCGTGGCTGTAGCTCCAGCTACATGGGAGGCTGAGGTAGGAGAATCGCTTCAACCCAGAAGGTTGAGGCTGCATTGACCTGTGATTGCACCACTACACTCCAGCCTGGGTGACAGAGTGAGACCCTGTCTCAAAAAAAAAAAAAGATATGTAGGTCTTGAACGTAGCAAAAAAGAGAAGATACTTAGGTCCCGATCATAGTAAAATAGTTCTTTAAGTAGCACACTAGAACTATATAGAAGGAAATGTATTAGTACCCCCGTTAGACTCATGCATTAAATGCTACCTATATTGATTGTAATAATGTAAACACTGTTGGTTTCCATTTTTAGAATTAACCTGTAAATGAAGCATGGAAAACTTACTTATGGTTACCAAGTAAGACTTAAATATTATTAAGTTTGTTAATACAAAAATAATGATGTAGCAAGAAGTTGAGGTTGATATCCAGCAATAATCTTTCAAGCTGATGAAACAAGAAATAAAGGTCCAAGTTTACTATTTGAAGTTTACATAGCTATAAAATTTAGTCATTCTAACCATACCTCAGTTTAAAATGATACTAGTAGCTAAATGTTTTTTCTCATGATTTGGAAAATAAAAAAAAAAATTTTAGAATTGA
>NW_016852617.1:0-907 GCF_001698545.2 Rhinopithecus bieti | reverse complement strand
TTTTGCGACAGAGTCTCACTCTGTTGCCCAGGCTGGAGTGCAGTGACACGATCTCAGCTCACTGTAGCCTCCACCTCCCAGGCGCAAGCGATTCTCCTGCCTCAGCTTCCCAAGTAGCTGGGACCATAGGCACATGCCAGCATACCCGGCTAATTTTTGTATTTTTACTAGAGACGGGGTTTCACCATGTTGACCAGGCTGGTCTCGAACTTCTGACCTCCTGACCACCCACTTTGACCTCCCAAAGTGCTGGGATTATAGGCTTGAGCCACCCCGCCCGGCCTGTATCAGGCATTCTTTTAGGATGGAATTTTTCCTGCTCAGTACTGTGGACATTGGGGCCAGATTGTTCTCTGGATTGGTGCCTTCCTAGGCACTGCAGGGTGCTGAGCAGCGTCCCTGGCCTCCACACACTCCGTAACAGCAGTATCCCCCAGTTGCAACAACAACAAATGTCCCCAGAAATCGGCCGGTGTCTGCTGGGGGCAGGATCAACCCCCCACGCCCCGCCAGGTGAGAGCCACTGGTCTAGGGGTTAAAGATACAAAATTGTGGGTCTGTCATCTCACATGAAGCTTACATTACAGGTGACAAAGGGACAGATAAACAAAAACATATGCAAAGCAACCCATGGTGCCAAGTACTATATGTGTTTACTGTCATTTTATTTAAGATTTTTGTGGCTAGGCTAGGCACTGTGGCTCACACCTGCAATCGCAGAACTTTGGGAGGCCAAGATGGGAGGCTTATTTGTGACTGGGAGTTTAAGAGTAGCATAAGCAAGATAGGGAGAATCCATCTTGAGAAAAAGAAGAAAGGAAGGCAGGAAGGCAGGAAGGCAGGAAGGCAGGAAGGCAGGAAGGCAGGAAGGCAGGAAGGCAGGAAGGCAGGAAGGCAGGAAGGCAGG
>NW_016852616.1:0-951 GCF_001698545.2 Rhinopithecus bieti | reverse complement strand
TGTAAACCTGTGAGATGAATTCATGCATTACTAAGCAGTTTTCAGAAAGCTTCTTTCTAGTTTTGTCTGAGAATATTTCCTTCATCACCATAGGCATCAATGCAATCAAAATATCCCTTGCCAGATTCCCCAAAACAGTGGTACCAAACTGTGCCATGAAAATAAAGTGTAGCTCTGTGAGGTGAATTCACACATCAGTAAGCAGTTTCACAGGAAGCTTCTTTTTGGTTTTTGTCTGAGGATATTTCGTTTGTCACCAAAGGCTTCAATGAACTCCGAAATATCCTATTGCAGATTCCACGAAATCAGTGTCAACAAACTGCTCCACGAAAAGTGTAGTGTAACCCTGTGAGATGAAATCACACATCACAAAGAAGTTTCTCAGAAATCTTCCTTCTAGTTTTTATCTGAGGATATTTTCCTTTTCACCATAGGTCTCAACTCGCTTCCAAATATCACTTTGTAGATTCCACAAAAACAGTGTTAGCAAACTGCTCCCTGAAAAGAAAGACGTTACTCTGAGAGATGAATACACACATCACAAAGAAGTTTCGCAGAAAGCTTCTTCTAGTTTTTATCTGATTATATTTCCATATGTCACACATAGGCTTCAACTATATTACCTTTTCCTCCATATTCCTCAATGTTCGCAGGAATATCCCATTGCAGATTTCAAGAAAAAAGTGTTTGCAAACTTCTCAATGAAAAGAATGGGGCAACTTGGTGGTATGAATTCACACCTCACAAAGCAGTTTCACAGAAAGCTTCTTTTTTATCTGAGGATATTTCCTCTTTCACCATAGGCGTCAATGCACTCCCAAATATCCCTTTACAGATTCCATGAAAACAATATGACCAAACGGTTACATGAAAAGGAAGGTGTAACTCTGTGAGATGGATTCACACATCACAAAGACGGTTCTCAGAAAGCTTCCTTCTAGTTTTTATCTG
>NW_016852615.1:0-951 GCF_001698545.2 Rhinopithecus bieti | reverse complement strand
GAAAGATGCAAACAATTAATAATTTGAAAGTGAGTTTTTATAGTCAGATAATTCTGGGTATTTATAGCAATTTCTTGTCAAATATGCATTGAGTAAAGAGACCCCAGAAGAGAGATGGAAAAGAATATGTCAAGCAAGCCAAGAAATTAAAATATAAGTTCACCAACAGATTCTCTTTCAGTGGGAAGAGCTACTCTAAAATCCTCTCCACTGCTAGCTTTACTGCTAGCCTAAAATTAAGGCCCAAATAACCATGAAAAATAAGAGACATTAAATAGAGTGAGTGAACAGGCATCAACTGCTATACAGCAGGACACTTACTACATAATCAAAATAAACTTTCCAAGAGCATCTAGTTTGGTGTGTCTGTCACTTAATCCCCTCTTTGGCTAAATAGAACTGGATGCCACCTATGAACCCAGGTTAACGTAAGAAATAAATTGCAATGTTATCTCCGTAGACACTCAGATGGTAAATGGAAATGGTACTTAGAATTTAGTAAGAGAGTTAAAAGTAATATACTGAAAAATAATAAAACTATCTAACAGAAAACGGGGCATGATTTGTTAACTCTTTAGAGTTAACAAAATGGAAATACAATACACACATATTATAAGATACAAGTATATAGTGAATAATTGCTTAAAGCTTTTATGTTTTATATTGCCCCAAAACATACTAGCTTTTCAGTCTCTATTAATACAAAGAACATTACTTTTAAAAAAGAAATCAACAACAAAATGAGCAAAAAACATCTAACTTTTGAGATGATCTCAACAAATAATGTAGAATCAAACCTACGCCATTATCTCTGGCTGAGAATAACTGGTGCAAACTTTTGGAATCTTCCATGAGTTGCTAAAGCACAAAGTTTAAGCACTCAAAATCAATGTAATTACTAAATTAACAGAAAGAAAAGAAAAAAAAAACATTTGATCATCTGAAGAGATG
>NW_016852614.1:0-716 GCF_001698545.2 Rhinopithecus bieti | reverse complement strand
AGTTACACCACTTTTCTCATGCAACAGGTTGGTAGTGCTGTTTTTGCGGAATCTGAAAAGGGACATTTTGGATCACATTTAAGCCTATGGTGAAAATGGAAATATCCTCACATAAAAAGGGGAAAGAAACTTTCTGAGAAACTGCTTTGTGATGTTTGAATTCATCTTACAGAGTTACACGGTTTGTTTCTTGGAGCAGTTTTTTAACACTGTTTTCGTGGTATCTGCATTAGCACATTTTGGAGCGGTTTGAAATATAAGGTTACAAAGGAAATATCCTCACACAAAAAGCAAAAAGAAGCTTTCTGAGAAACCGCTTTGTGATTTGACAACTAATATCACAGAGTTACACGATTCTTTTCGTGGATCAGTTTGGAAGCACAGTTTTTTGGGGTATCTGAAAACAGACCCTTCGGATAGCATTGAAGAGTATGGTGACAATTGAAATATCCTCATAAAGAAACTAGGAAGAAGCTTTCTGAGAAAGCTTTTTGGGATGTGTGAATTTATTGCACAGAGTTACACCTTTCTTTTCATGGAGCAGTTTGCTATCACTGTTTTCATGGAATCTGTAAAAGTATATTTGGGAGAGCATTGAGGATTTTGGTGAAAAAAGAAATATGCTCAGATAAAAACTAGAAAGAAGCTTTCTGAGAAACTGCTTTGTGATATGTGAATTCAATTTACAGTGTTACACTGTTGTTTTCATTGAGCAG